>NC_136815.1:14615075-14700075 GCF_951394365.1 Tetrao urogallus
TTATCAGTATCATCATAAAAAAAAAAAACAACCTTTCACTCACAAAGCATTTAAACATTATGATCTGGCAGACAAAATCAGAAAATGACAGTGAAAAATGTCCTGCACCCCTCCAGAGTGCCTATTCAGGAATTCAGTGATTCACAACAACCTGACCTTTCTAGAATGGACAGTACATTTGGATGTGAAATATACTTGCAGAGTTGCATTATCAGCCCATGAGGAGTACAGTAGTCTCGATCATATTTGCTCTCAGTTCCTCATGGATCTACACTAGATGTGGTATATAACACAGATTTTCTTGCTTGCTTAGTTTATTAGATTGACCTCAGTTCTGTCTACATGTTTTATGGGAATAGCCCAAATGAGCTCTATCCAGCCAGGAGAGTCTTAGAATCAATGCTCTGATTACAAGAGGGCTGAGGAGGCAGATAATGTATATGTATTTAAATCTTATTTCTTTTGATGCAAGACTTTCATCTTTGAATTGTTGGCTGATTGCCATTCTATTATCTGACACTTGTATGTTTGCCTTTTACACAGTTCTTTTACCTTTACTTCCCTTTTGAAACCTTGTTTTCATTATTATGTTTTTGTGTAGGGAGCTTTCCTTTTTGCTTGTATATTTCTTTTCTTTTCAAATGCTTGTTTTTCACTTTCTCATCTTTTAAAACCACCTAATTAATTTTTAATAAGGCAAAAATGCATCACCACCTAAAACTGCTTGTGTTTTTTCATTTTTCCTTCATTTGCTCTGTATCATGCAGTCACAGCCCCCGTGGTGTTATGTACCACTCAGGTAAGAGGACACGTTCTTTGAATAATGACATGACTTTTAATGAAGTCTGTAGTGGAATTGAGAAAAAATAAATAGACATTGGCTACTTGTTTGTAATAGATCAAATAATTGAAATCCTTTTCCAGACCACAACAGTAAAACTCCAGATGAAAACTGTCTCATTTACTTACTGTTGGGATAACTAACGTAGTACTTGATGTCCAACCTGACTGCCTTTCCAAAGCTAAGAACATGTTTTCCTGAACGCAAGCTGCCAACGAGGACAGAAGTGTGTGTTTTGGGAATCTGTTTGGAATGAGCTATTAATCCAAAGGGGGCTGGTGGCTGCTATCTGAGCTCAGGGAGGGGGCTTTCTTTGGCACTAGGAAAGTGTCTCCTGGGTAGACCTTCTTGGTCCTGTTCTTTTTGGTCTTCATCAGATCACAGTCAAACACATCTGCAGCAATACTCCTCTCACAGATGGAGTGCCTTGAATCATTTTCAGATCAGGCTTTGTAGCAGAATAAAACGTACCAACTGTTCACAATTTTTTTTGGGATGTTTTTAGATTTTTTTAGATTTTTTTTTCTCTTCCATGCTGAAGTAATATGTTTCACAGTCTTAAGGTGAAGTGGCCTTTTCTATAAAAGGTACTTTTCTATAAAACACTTGCAATGATTATGAACTTAAAATGCACAAAATGTATATATTAAGGCATACTAATTTACAAGTGATTGTGCTTTATTAAAAAGGGAGGGGAATGAGGCAAGCGAACACTAAAACGTGACTTAAACCTATTCATCAGCATTGTAATTAAGACTTTTCTGTTACCAAGTTGAGATTTCCTAACTGTTAACAAGCCAACTGGAACTGCTGAACCTCAGTACTTCAGCAGTCCAAGCGGGATAAGGAAGAGCTGTTAATTAACCCTGTTGACTAGTGTGGTGAGATCTCAGCTACTGGCAGCTCTCACCTTGGGACACTGCTGTTAGTAGTTTTTGGCAAAGGGCAGGCTGTTTGGGATTCACCTGAGGATTGTCACAGAGAGAGGAAAGATGGCTGGAGCCAAAGGCTGGGATTTACCACCAGAAACTGCTGGCTTTGCTGTATGTTAGATGGGAATTCCTTTAATGCAGACACAGCTCAATTTGAGGGTCTAAAATTATGTATGGGCTAAAATTAGGAGCATGGTTTATTCTGATGCTGTCTAATATTAGTACAGAATTTTTAGGCTTTTTTTTTTTTTTTTTTTTTTTTTTTTTTTTTTTTTAATGCTGATATTTATGGTGTGTTTCAACCAAAGATTTGTTCCCCTCTGAACCAGGCTGTAAAGCAGTGCCACAGATGATGGCATTAATCACAGTGTGAAGACATTTAAAACCTCAGTCCAGCCTTCTTCACTGTTTGTAATGTTTTTTATTCTGAGCCTGAAGAACAACACAGCACGGTGACTAAAGATAAATAGTGCAATATTGTAAACATCCTACAGACATTACACTGCAGTAGTGCAGTACCATTAGGGTGGCTACTTACTGGTACCATCGTGTCAGGACTGGTCAAAAGCTCAGCTTTTATGAATACATTAGAGATAAGTTTCTTTTATGTTCCATTGTGGTTATTGCAGTCTGCAAAGGAAAATCTTTCCTACAGCAGCCAAGTATTCTGTGTAGGTTTTTCCTAGGAATAGGAGGGGTTATTTTGTCTTAATTAATTTTTTTTGTTTCATACTTGATGCTGAGATAAGCTGCATGGTCAGGAGACAGTTTATTTTCAGTATGCTATATGCTGGGTGTGAGAGGATCTGAACTCATCAGGGCTTTTTGGTGGATCTCGCAAGCAAAGTGTTGGTCGGCATGGGCAAGGAGGGCTTGGTGCTCCTCAGATGACTGTGCTGTACATACCCACGGAGTGCTGAAATTGGTGGCATTCCTCCCTCTTCTACGCTGCCTGCCTCCCTGAAGCTTAAGTTTCAGTATGCTTTCAGAGTGCACAATATTAGCTGACCTTGACTTTCAGCAGATGCTAAATATGCATCACATTTGCTGATATTAAAAGTACAATCCTGAGAGTAAATCTGCAGTATTTTACAGAAATCAAGAGACTTGATGAGCTTATTCTGAGCCAGGTGGAACAAACCATAATCCCAGCGTTCCAATTTTTAAATTATCGCTTTTGCCAGTTTGAAATAACTGGATTTCTATACCCTTAACAGCTGCTATGCAAAGTTGCTCAGACTTCAGAGACTTTTTGACAAAACTGAAATCCAGGATGTGCTCTGTGAGATGTTCATTCCAGGGATCAAACAGAGGGATCATCCCTGAAAATTTAATGTGGCTGATCTCTTTTTTATCACTGCATAAGTTTTCAAGAAAATTATTTTTTTGTTGCCCTAATTAATAATACTAAGACAAGGAGAAATGAGACGTGTATCTGAGAACTTCAGCATCAGGTTAAATGTGAGGCTAGGAAGGAAGGATGACGGTATGCACATTTTTTTAAAGCCACACTGAGTAACTCCAATCATTATTGATTCAAAAATCTTTTATCAAATACCCAGTGGGCAGATTACAAAAATAATTAAAAATTACTCATTAGTCTAAACAAATATGCATAATTTTAATTATTGGACTCAAGACTTTTTCTTTATTAATCTTTGTTTTTAATTTTATTTTGATTAATAAGTAATCGTGAGAAGCTGAAATTTAGTGCTGGTGGTTAATGCACTTAGCATTTAATATGTTAGCTGCTTAAAAATGGTGCTCATGTAATCTGCGTGCGTGTGGATATGTATCATCTCTCGTGTTTTCACAGCTGATTTGGGTTTGTTCCATTCACTAACCCTATTATAACCATTGTTAAGCATTGCATGCTAGGGTTTCAATGCACCGTTTCAGCGCCCAAGATCCACCTGTCTCTTTAAGCTTCAGTTTGAGTTTGATAAATTCTCTGTTAAGTAAATTGATCCTTACCTTGATGCTGTATTTTTGTGTTCGACTATTTGCGGGTAGTAAAAGGAAGATGATCACACATTTCCAACAGGAGTTTTCATCAGAGCATCTGCCATGAAAGTACCCATCAGAATTGCTACGATTAAGTAGTTTGCAGATATATGACACTGCTACTTTGCTTTTCCTTCCAGTGACATTTTCCATACTAAAAAGGAGAGACTAAACTGGGCAAGATCCCTTTTTTCTGAAAGGTTCTTTAATTTTTATGATTTTGTCAAACTTTATTAGTCACTTTTAAAAGGAATAGGATTATAACACTGTTGTAGGAAGTACAGAGGTGGCTATTTCTGTCCTCTATATTCTTAAATCAAAGAAGCTACTAATTCTGGTAACCCTACTCCACCTTTTAATGAAAAGTCCTTTTAATGAAGTTTGTGAGCCACTCACTAAATTGGGTTCTGTGCACGTGGCTCTGTCCAGCTGGTTTGTCACAGACAGCAGCGTTCACCACTTTAAAGCTGCATAAAATAACAAAAATAGACAATGGTATAGAGGCATAATAAGCTGTAGAGTGCTTGCTCATTGCAGTGCCTCACCACTAATGTGTATAAATATGTACCGCAATTGAGAATGACATTTGTAGAGGGATCAACTCCAAAAACATATTGAGTGTACATACTCCAGTTTCTCTTTACATGTCCCTCAAGGTGAAGATGGATGTTGCGATCTGTCATCCTATCATCACTCTGAGCTCTTTCCTTTGTCTCCAGTGCTCTATTTCCTTCTCTTTTCATGTGTGTTATTTTTTAAATTTCTGTTAGAGATTAAAATCTTTTAGAGGGAATTACTCTGTATGTCTTAGGGGTAGATAGTCAGCTGTGTCTCTACATAGGCACAAGCCTTTCAAAGGTCTGCATTGCACCCTCGAAAAGAAAGTTCTCATCTTTTTTTCCCCGATAAATCTGGGCCTCCAATTATATAGCTTTACTGAAAGTGACATATTTCTGAAATATTTCATAAGGTTCGTAGTGCTTCTTTTCAGATAATCACTGAAAGTTCTGATGGGCTTTTGTTGTTCTTTTCCGTTTCAGCCTCAAAAGCGTGCCTTTCCCAGTTCATTTGGTAACTCTTTATACAGTAGTAGATTACAGGAGCAGAACCACCTTGTTTTGTATACTTATGTTATTAGCAGATATTATGTGTATTAGCAAACAGATGAAAGGACTTTTTGGTCTGTGCTTAAGGATGATGATATCCTCTCTAGAAGCCTTCTATGGGTTGCTTATCTCCATGGATGCTCTTCGCTATTTTATATCATGGTAAGTTTATATCATTTGACCAGATTACCTTTTCAAAAATGTAATGTAAGGTAATGTAAGCAAACTTAAAAACTTAAAAAGGTAATGTAAGCAAACTTAAATATTTCTGTCTCACAAGATTAGTTCCACCATGTTTTCTGTTACAGAACTGTTGAGAGGAGGGAAAAAAAAAAAAAAAAAGAAACCAAAGAAACAAGTATTTAATGATGAAGCAGTTTGTCTCTAGGTCTCTGTTTTTGTTCTTGTTGTTCCAGGAATGTAAGAAAGTAGGGTACTTCTGGCTATTGTGAGCAGAAAAAATTGCCATGACTGCTCTTGATTTCGATATATGCTTTGTTTGTTTTCTTCTTACCGTTCTTTGATATAGAATAGTTTACTCCTGTCTTTCATTAAACTGATGCTGCCTTGTATCCCACTGCCAGTATCATGCATAAAAGAACTGCAGCAAGAAAAGAAGTCATGCCTGACACATCTGATAGTATTTCCACATTCATATGAAAGCTCTGAAAATCCCTGATAGTTTATTAGATAGTTATGTGTGGGGATGTCTTCTGCTTTCACACTGAAGAGCTTGTTGTTAATGAAGTATGTATTAAAGTGGCTGACTTGATCATCTGTGTTGCATTGATTTAGGCATGGATAACTGGGTAACCAAAACCTGCTGGACTGGCTTGAAAAATTAATTATCGTCTACATTCATATGCTACCAATTCTGTAACATAGAAAAGGCTGAAAGAGAAATGAAAATATGGGTAAAAGAAAAGTAGATACGGAGAAGCTCTCTTACATGGAGCAAGACTTTTTTAAGCTACTTTTGTTTTTGTTTAGGTTTGTTCATTATCTCTATTATTTGCTTCCAAATCACCTCAGCTGAGTAAATGTCATGTGAAATATTGTATGGGTTAATCAATAAGAGCATGCAAACAGCTATTACCTTTCTGGGCACGGTGCTTGTACGTGCATTGCAGAACAGCTGTCGGGCTGCTTTGGAAGCTTCTTTTTCCCAAATCTTTTCACAGAAAGATCAAGGTATCTTATATAGGGAATATTCTCTTATTAAAAGTTGAGTAGAAATAATGGTTGTCATTTTCCCCTCATTTGTTTCAAAGATTATTTTAGATTAATTCTCGTCTTTTCTCAGTAGGTTTTTACGGGCTAGGTATCGCTAGTTAATTGAACTTACTTTATACTACATCTGATCCTGAGTTTGGATATCTAATCTAATGGGGAACGTGGTAATCAACAGAAATCTACAGGAGTGACAATTCATTTGGTTGATCTGCTTTTCTTCTGGAAGTCACTGAAAGTGGGAGTGTTAAGGCAGCTTTCAGATTTGTCACGGTTTTCTGTATTTCTGTGGAGAGAGCGGGTGTTTGTGTGTATATCTGCTTTTAATGTTGCAAACGGTGTAGGCTGATCATTTCTGTCTCCTCTCATTTTCTCTCTGAAGGACCTTACTCTTCTTCCTCTCAATCCTAAATATCTTCATATTCAGGATCCTCATTCTTACTAGGCTGTGTGGGAATGTGAGTGCTGCGTGTGGTGAGGCAGAAGAGGAGTCGGGATTCAGGACACTTGGGATTTCACTGTAGGCTGAGCTGGATCTGCAGCATACTGTCTTCACAGAGCTGTGTTTCGCCTGTCTCTGGTAAATGGTATGTGGTTGGCTGTCACATGCAGACAAAAAGCATTGTTGTAGCATTGCGTATCATCAGATCTGCCTTTGCTACTGGGCTTAATATTGGCTAACGAACCAGCAGAACTTGTAGTTCCAGTATGGAGGTTGGATACTGCTGTTAAGCTTTACTTGTTGCTTTTTTTATTCCCTCCCTCTTTATCATTTGAGGGTGGAGAATGTTTGTTTCTTTAACTGGCATATTATGATAACAGAATCAAGAGATAAGATTTAATCAAGGTACATAATACAAATACATAATAAAACAGTAAAGCATATAAGTAAGGCCCTGTTGGTACCTTGGCTTTTTGAACTCTGCTTTATGGTATGTTTTTATATGATGTAAGCTTAATGCTCTTGTTCTTGGTAGAACTTCTGAAAGAAAGATTTTAAATTCTTTTTTTTTTTTCTGGAGCTAAGGTTGTGTTTCATGTTAATAATAAAAGTGAAATGAGATTGGTATCTCCTGAATGAAGAAAGAGAGTACGTTCACCCATTTTCTTTATGTGTTATCTTATCAGTGTAGGATTTTGCTTATATACACTGGAATGAGATATATCAATTATGACTGTAATTCATCACTGTCAGCAGCCATACTGCACATTTCAGAGCCCTAATATAGGTTACTTCTTCTGTAGTCAACCACCACCTTGAACTGTTGGCTAGGGGTAGAGTACAGGCAAAAAAGCCCCAAAGCAAATCGAACCAAAGGTTCAGCAGCAAGAACTCCAGATTGTGTCCTGTTCCTCCTAAATTCCATATAAAGCTCTTGTCTTGAATGAGCATGTTCCCTGTCCCTTATGACAGAAAGGGATGTGGAAACAATTACTCAACATGAGTCATAAAAGAGATAAACCCTGAAAGATAGACAAAAAAATGTTTATCCTGTGCTGAGCCACATTAGCCCAAGGCTGTGAAGTCTTATTTCCATGTCATGCCCTGATTCTGAACTGTTTGTCTGAGGCCTTTTTACATGCAGCTGCTGAAAGTAAAAGGTCACAGTACAACGGCTTTAAAGAACCTGCTTCAGTCGTATAAAAGTCGCCAAAGGAAATGGGAAAAGCAGTCGGTCTGATTTGTTGAGATAATTAACCTGCCTGGTGCAGCATCTTCACTATCAGTAGCAAGAGCCTTCAGACAAGCATGACTACATGGCATGTTTTCCTCTAATTTAGTTGATTAAGAGAGTGACTACTGTGAAAGATTGTTTTTTCCACCAGTGCTGTAAATGCGGTGATCTTAGTCCTGGATTTTTTTACAATTAGTTAGCCTTGTTCTCTTCTGGAGGATTAAGAAAAATTGCTGATCATTAGGGACATGTCAGCTTGTCCTGAAACTTGGAAATATGAGGGTTTTTTTTGTCCAAGGCTGAAAACATAGCAGAGGAGTGATTCTGTTACTGTTCTCTGTGTGCTGTTCTACCTTTAATTTGAAAGTATGACTAAGTCATTGTGGATTAGGCTTCCCACTCTGACAGTTATTCTTTAAGATGATAAAGAAAACTTTCTTGATGATGATAAAGAAAACTTGCGGAGAGTCTCCTTTGTGATTTATCAGTCCCTAGGCAACTGACACATTATGTGCTTGCTGATCTGCTCTTGTGTATTCTGCTGTTTCCATACTAGCAACAGAACCTTTTCTCTTATTGAAAAAATAATATTTCTACACTTAATGCATAAATTAGTAAGAGCTAATTAAGGACAGGATTCATTTTTAATTTTTAATTTTCCGAAAGTGTCAATTGTGTATCTTGAAATGGGAAAAAATTGCCCAGTCTCTTTTTGCTGACTGGCTGAGACAGACTTGTAGATGCCTCTTTACTACCTCATGCTGCACACAGGTGGGAGCTTATGTGACAGCTTGGCGTGAAATGATCTTCCTAATGGAAGTATCCAATATCTCTCGTATTTTAGTGCATCCTTCTTTCCAAAGAACTTGGGCCAAAGCCCCATGAATAATCCATAGATGGAGAAACTGTACTAGGAGATGATGGGAAATAAGCAGGTTATGAGTTGCCTCTTGCCACTGGCTGCATGGGAGCCTAAAGCTATGCTACTGAAGCTCAGGAACAGAAGTATCATCACGCTGGGATGATCTTTTCATCTGAAAGAGAAGTAATTAGGGAGTTTTAGGTTAAATACAGAATTCTGTTCTTCCATATGGCGTTTGTTTGCAAAGCTCTCACAGTGTGTTGTTAGAAACTGATATAACTGTGCTGTAGTTTCGTTGAGCAGGTCATGCATCCTCCAGCAGCATTTATCTCTGCAGTTTATCGAGGTTACTTTGTGCTTGATACGAGTTATTACTATCAGTAAAGTTATCTCATTTCAAGAAGAAAACCAATTATATGAATTTATTCTGTGCTGTTATATATGCCCATCATGTATGTATTTTTTCTAGTGATGCATCTTCACAACAAACCAACTATTAGAATTTATAGCCCTGCTTATGATGTTCCAATCTAAATAAAATAATTTTTGTAACTATATGAGCCATGGCCTATTAAAAAAATGAAATATACCGATCATGAGCTGGATGAAATTTCCCTTCTGTGGAAAAAGGAGCTGCATGAGAACTGTTCCTCTTTCAGACACACTTTCCGTGTTAAAGAATGATGAAACAAATATTGAAGATGAGCAACAGCTTGGAAGAAATTGAAGATACACTTGTGAAACAGAACATGATATGTGCTGATGTCTTACTTCCACACAAGTCCTTTATCCAGGCTGAATTCTCAGCTGGGGTCCAAAATGCTTGCACAGATATTTACCATAAGATGAATGCCTGCTTAATTGTCATGTGTGTTAGCCTTTAGTATATGTTTGCTAAATGGCATTGTCATTTAGGACAGTTAGTCATTATTACAGTGAGGAAATGTGATATTATGCTTAAAGCATAATTATTAAGCAGTGCTTAAAGCTCTGCAAAATTCATGTTATTTTTTGGTGAAAAGCGTGGAGAAATCTTACCACAAAATCTTGCTGACTATTGTTAGTGTGGATTTGACTTCTCTTTTTACTAGTGTTTTCCAAGCGGTAGTTGCCTGTTTGCTTGGAGTTTCCTGCTTGCCTTATGTTTTGGACCTAAGAAAGGTAGACAAAAAAAAGAGCATGTGGGATTATTTGTAAGAAATGCATATGCATCTCTTCTTGAACCTTAGCACATATTTGAGTTCTTAAAAGTTGTTGTCCTTTGAAAATGTTCTGTGAAGCTATTCTAGAGATTGATTTGTTTTAAGTTGTCCAACAAAACTAATAATCAAAGCCCACTAGATTTATACCTGATGGAATTTAGAAGGTTTTCAGAGTGGCAGCATAGTCGCGTTTGCAGTAAAATTGCATTTCTAGGCCAAATAGCTGATGAGAAACCTGCTAAGGTAACTAGAAATGTGATGCTCAATGCTGACTTTATTGAGCAAGGTTCTACATCTTTGTGATCACTTAGATTTATTTCTGTAAAATTTGAATGAAATCCAGAGTATTGTCTTAGTGATGTGTATGACTCCAGCCAATTAACTCAAGGGTTCTTTTGAAAATTAGACTTTCTATGCAGAGAAGGCACAAGTGTGAAACTTGCCGTGTTCAGCCCTATAGCTAGATCTTGAGGTAATGGTGTTTTATAGGTAGAAAAAATGTTTAGTTCAGTATTCAAATATTTACAAGGTAGATATACTTTTGCAGACCCTTCCTACTAATAAACTAATCCAGAAACTGTATTTTACTGGTATCAACTGATAAACCACCGCTTAACTGTAGTTTATAAAACTGAAAAACAAATGGCTCTGTAATACTACAGAAACAGAAACTTACTATGAAAGCATCAGTGTCTGCTTTCACCTTATAAAAAGTTCCTTTGCTTAAATCGGGCATTAATGAATTTTTATTTTAAAAGTGGGACGTGAATAATACTTTCTATGTATTTAATCTTCTTGTTCGATCTACCAGGAGGTATCTCGCTAGATTTGGTGACATAAGGGTCAAAAGATAAACTGTAACCAATACCTCTGTTTATTTTTTTTGACAGTGTTAAATTAGCAACCCCTCAGACCTCTTGCAGAGAAGTACAACCTGAGTAATTGAACATGTCACTGGGGAGTACGCTTGGTTAAGCTGATTCCTATTATGTTAACTTGTCAGGGACCAATAATTAAAGCTGAAGAGGGATGCTCATTAGTGTCTACAAAATGATTCAAAGAGTAGGAAGGAAGAGTCCTTCAGGCACACCTGCTACAAGCTGACACTGCATGGAGGGGTGAAGCCAGCCTACGCGTTTGTTCGCCTGATGTGTTAGTGCCGGGGCTGTATCAGTGGGCCACTAAGTTAACAGTTGCATGGACATGCTCTTTGAGTCAAGCTACAAAACTGTACTTCTGCCTTTCAAGGCTTTTGCCTTAAAATTCCTGCAGAACTGAATTTGTGGCATTTCTGATGTATCTGTTCAGGTGTTTTTCTCATCAGTCCCCAAGTAACCATTTCAGTCATTTTAGCTGGAAGTATCATAACATTAGTGATCTCTCCATTTCTTTCAACTCTTGTGGGTCTGCTTGGATAAACTCTAGGAGCTATAGTGCTTTTAGTAAGTACTGTTATTAGCATATGTTTTTCACACCTGCTCTTCAAAAAATGAGTGCTTTTGTGTGGGTTTTTTTTGTTAATATTCTCACTCCTTATGCTATTGACTGTAATACATTAATTTCTGTGAAAAACCAAACAGGAAAATGCTCAGAATGAGGCTTACTTGAAATGATAGTGCTTATCAGAGCAGGAAAACATTGTCTGCATAGTGATGGTATGTTTTTATATAGAAGAAATAACGTCAAATTTATATGGAATTGGGAGTTTTGGGGAGGCTTGAGATCTGGTAGTGTTGCAGAATTTCTTCTTCCGTAATTTGGATAATTTGAGAAACTCAGCTTTCATTGGCACTTTGAGTAATAAAACAAACCCACACGACTTCAAAATGTAGAAAAAAAAACACTTTAACGAAGACAAACCCTGTGAAACTGATTATGAAAGCTTGATGTCTAACGGAAAACTGAGGATGTGGCAAGTTTCTTGATGAATAATTTGTTTTTGTTCTTTCAAGTTATCTGTAAATGATTTTTATCACACATTTTAACATAAGTTGTTTTGATTAATTCAACCTGTGTGTTGGCTGATCCCCTCTACTTATATCCTATCTTTTCCTATTGGATCAAGCCAACAGTTTTGTGCTCTTGAAGAGTTCTTCTTGCTTTAGCCATCTCCAAAATCTTAATGTAGTGAGATTTTATTAGGGAAAGTTAATGATGAATGTAGTCCTACAGAATCAGATGATAACCATGAAGCAAACTTCAGCCCTTCAAATTGCTAGTTTGTCTTGACTCCCAACTCTCCTTCGCAGTGGCTTATAGAACAACCTCAGAAATCCACTGGTAGCAGTATCTTTCCTCATGGAAATTTGTTACAGCTCATGTATATTGAGCAATAACAGAGAAATATTTGAAAGTATAGGTATTTTTGTCAAAAAGCTGCTTCTAATATGTGTCCTGGAGGGTTTTTGTTTTAGAGTCTGCTGCCATCATAAATAATACTGCCTTCATAACTGTTAAACCATACGTTTAATATTTAAAACTGGGGAGGAAATAGTCTTCAAAAATTCCCATTAAGTATGAAGTAGAACAGTCAGGGATTCTGAGCTGCAGGGTCTGCTGGGAGAATCAAAGGGTACGTTCTGCCTTTTTTGCATGTTCCTTGTTATCTGTCTGAGCTATAAATTGAAGTACCATTGAATCAATTTTTAATAATCTTATCAATCAGCACCGTCTGTATTAATATAGCACTTAAGTCGTTTAGTGCCACTTGTCATTAATTTGGCAGACTGAAGTTTGCATCAGCAAAAAAAAGTTGTGATCTCTAATAAAAATGGAGATGAACAATCAAGTAATCAGTTTTCAAAGGCAAATTAGAAGTAACAGACTCCCAAAGGTAAATATTATGATGACTGCAGTCATTTCTGACTGAGATCTCCAGACTGCAGAGAGGTCTGTGACTTAGGACCTGGATACATTTTGTTTCAGATTCCCCATTTTGTTGCTAATAAGATAAGCTGCTTTGGGAAATGAATCATTACTTCTGGGTTGCTTCTTTGGCAGTTCAGTGCAGTGAGCTGCTCCCATTGTCAACACAATAAAAAAATATTTATTTGTTCTCAAAGACTTCATGGTAGCTTACTTGCAGAACTTGTAAGCCGGACTGTCCATGTGAGAATAAACACATTCCTTAAGTAGCATTTTTCAGATTGGTTTACTGAAGCATATGCTAATGCAAAGTTTGTAAGTAATCCTTAGTCTTGAATATAATACTGTAAAACCCTTGTGATTAAATTTGCCATGGGTTAGCGTGTGCCAGCAGTGTTTTGTTGTGAAGAACTCCTGTGAAACCAGGAGTGTGTGGCCAGGGAGGAAAAAGTAACAGCAGTTCTGCTTCTGAGGACGGCCATTAGCACTGGCTCTGTGATGCAGATACCTAGTAGCAACTTAGCCAAATTCTGATAACAACTCAAAAACGTGCAATAGAAAATCTGAAAGGAAATGTCTTCAATTTCTCTTACAGCAGGATGAAGAATAAACATAAAAGGTTTTCTTCAGTGCTGTTTCCTCATGTAAATGGTACAATGCCTATTCCAAGGGCTTAAAATGTCGCAACACAGCTGTGGCAGTCCAAAAGCAAAATCTCTGGGAATTTACAGATCCTTTTGTGCATATAGGAATAAAAGCAAAAGATTTACCTTTATTTGTTGTGAAAAAACAACTCTGTGGATAACTAAAGTACTTGGCCATTCATCTGGATTGTGGGGGTCACAGAGTGGGCAAGAGCAAGGATCCAAACCTCAGTCATCTGTAGTGAACCTGAAGGAATTTAGTCCTATAGCTGAAGCATTTTTATTTTATTAAATTCTAATCACTGAGTCCAAATTTTCTGATTGACTTTTTTTTTAACTTTACTTTGGAAAATTCAAGTCTACTGAAGTTTTTGAGAGTCCATTTGAAGGGAGAGACGGTCAGAAAGGGAATGTTGGTTAAGCAAAGACAAATCATAACTTCCCATGCGGTGGAAATATGGAAAGTCCCAAGTCTCCTGCCTCCCTGACTTCCATTATTGACAAGGATGTAGCATCTGTGGTGGAAGCTCATCAGGAAGTGTAAGGGGCACTGCTTGTGGTGGGGGAACCAAGCAGAAGGGGCTGGGAGATGAAGCTGATGCAGGCTCACTGAAATTAATTGAATCAAATTAAATTGTATCAGCTAATGAGCTAAGACAGTTATTCTGAACTTGTTATTAAAGGAGGGAAATACAAAAGAGAAACAAGTAACTTCTGGGATATGTTCAGAGTAGAAGATTGTAATTAGGTAGGTAGATTTTCAGAATGGGGTGAACGAATATAAATTGCAACTGAATCAGGGTTTTCCATTCATTAGCCTGCTCTATCCTATTGCATTCTTAGTGCACAAGGCAATCACAATGGAAGGGATTAAGGTCACTGACCTTAATTTAGGTTAAGTCTGAAAAAATTCTTGAACATGTGTTCCTAGGGCAGAGTTTACTTGTCTGAAAAATTTCCTTGTTAATGGATTTTTTGGGGGGGTGGGGATGATCATAATTTACAAACTACCGCTTTTTAAATATTTGCCTTTTCTGTCTTGTCTGCAGAGGAGCAACATTAGCTTTTGCAGTTGCTTTGTTTATCAGTCATGCCTCACAGTCTTTCCCCTGGAGACTATAACAAGCCTGAGTAGAGATACTATCCTTGTTCTTTTCTCTACAGTAACTGCTGAGTCCATTTAAAGATAATAGGCCATGCCCAGCATGACCAATAAAAAAGGAAAACGACATTTATCTTGCTAGCTTTCTCTGATAGCATTTAGGACCACACTCTCTGCTTGATCCACAGTCTCAACTCCACAAACAGGCTAAGGAGAGTAAAACATTCAACAACACCTTGGTAGCACAAAGATCCATTGTTGATTGTGCTCTGTGGTCTGAGCCTGCCTCTAAAAACTGTTTTCACTTGTCTTATTTAGCAGTGTAAAAATAATCCAGCTTTCTCTGCATCCCTTTTAGAGTAGAAAATGACTGTAATGGAAATAAACTGAAATGCAATTAGCCTTCTCTACAGTATGGCCTCTTGAGTTTGATCACAAATGGATTGAAATCCAAATCCAGACCTGGCCCTGTTCCATTGCATCGTGCTTTGTTAGCAAGAGAGCTACTAATGTTTCTAATAATAAACAAACAAATAAATAAATAAAACCAAAGGGGCAGGCAGGAAGGAGCCATGGTTTTTCTGTAAGGCAAATATCGTTCGAAGAGGAGCAGAAATTTAGAGCATTATCTGCTGATCTTAACAGCAAGGAAACTGAAAGTGGAATTAATTAATGCCGTTAAATTGTCTTCATGGAAAGAAAATACCAGGTAGTAATAGCCACCACCCTCCACTGCTGGATCTGAAAGTAAAAGAAAAAGCCAGTTGTGTTGAAAGTCAAAATTAAATGCATTCAAATGAGAAGTAAGGGATATGTTTCAGTAGTGATGACTGGTGTCCATTGAAAAAAGCACTGTTGGAGTGGGAAGGCGGGTGTCCATTTTTGATACTTGAGATCAAGAGTGAGTGTCTTTCTGTGCGAGTTGTGACAAATACAGGGTATTGGGCTCACTACAGAAATAATTGCCTGAAACATAATCCCTCAATTTATACAGCAATCTAGACTAAATGATCTGATATTTTCAAGGCTTCAAGTTTATGGAATTAAGCTCATTCTGTCCTCTGGCCTGGTTTTGTAGATGTCAGAATCAGGACAAATTAGGTTTATGCTCACCTGTAACAGAAATGAATCTGGCCTTCTGAGTTCAGATTACTATGCGTACCATACACAATATTACAATTGTTTTTAGGAAATAAATCTCAGAAGTTCATATGTGTGTAACCAAAAGACTCTAATTGAAACCATCGTTGAATGCCCAAGATTGTAAACAAAAGATGCATTGTGTTGGTTTTGCATAAAACAAATTGTAAGGGGAATAATTAATGTTTTCTGCTGTATCGCTTCTAATGAAGAACCTCTTGTTTTGTATTTTTAAACAGTGACTTTAGATCAGAAACACACAAACTAGATCTTAATAGGAAATAAAATCTGACTTTGAGTTTGTTAACATGTCTTTCAGGGATTTTCTTTTTTTTTCTTTTTTTTTTCTGTTAGTGATGAGACTGTGCTAGGTGCTGTACAGCCATAAAGGAAAGCTGAGTCCTGCCCATTTAGTATCTGATTTACTTCAGTTTTATTGCCTATTGCTGGCATTATATCAAACATTTCCTTAGTAGGCCCCAGCACTTATATGAAGCTGTGCCAAGGTTATTCTGTATGTAATCCAGAAAGTCTTTTTCTGCTGCAGGGAAATCACTGAGTTAAGGGTATGATTATTCCATTGTGTTCAGTTGTTGTTAGTTTTTCTTCAACAGATTTGAATTACCCTATCTTAGCATTTTAATTGTTGTTGTCTGTGGTACCTTATAATCATAGCAACACAGCAAACAGCACATTGAGCCTTCAGGAAAGTTTAAAATGCACCATTTAAATACATATGGTTGATAATAAAGGAAATAGAGGAGAATTGTAATGAGGAAGGGTGGGAGAAGATCAAAAATAAAGTAAATAAGTGAAGAGTGTTTGCAGATGAGAGTCAGCAAAGAGAGTGGAATGATAAGAGGAGGTAGAGGTAAGAAGCCAAATTGTTATGACAAATTCAGACTGGACCACTGAAAAGCCAAATTGTGATCTGCCACAAGAGGAGAGAAGAAGAGATAAGCAGAAAAATGGAACAGCAGAGCGAGTTATCAAATACATTAAATATATGAGCTTAAATATAACTGAAAGAT
This sequence comes from Tetrao urogallus, assembly GCF_951394365.1. Taxonomy (NCBI): domain Eukaryota; kingdom Metazoa; phylum Chordata; class Aves; order Galliformes; family Phasianidae; genus Tetrao; species Tetrao urogallus. The sequence goes on from NC_136815.1 coordinate 14,631,711, forward strand.
AATTTGAAAAAAAAAAAGCTATCAATACAGAGCATATTTATACTATTTTTATTAGTATATTAGTATATTAGTATTAGTATATTAGTATATTAGTATATTATATTACTATTTTTTATACTATACATATTTTTATTGTGTTAGATTTATTTTGGAGACATGCTTGTAATATATACCAACATGTATTTTCTTCACTTTACTGTGATTTGTTGGTTGGTTTGTTCATTTGTTTTGCACTAGATGATCAAATTAGTCTTTGGATCAGTAGCTACACTTTTTCACTGGGCAAAGCTACCTTCTCAATATGATAGAATCTGGGAAATAAATCCTGTGAAAACACGGTAGTCGAGGTGGCCAAGTGGGAACTACTAGTAGAATAGTTAGTTCTGTTCTATGAATGAGTCTATAAGGTCCTACAGGCATTAATAAGACTTTTGGTCTCTTGCTGGAGAAACTGAGTACATATTTAAAGACAAGAGAGTCCTGATTTTTATTTTTATGTAGAAGATATTGGTTATGATGTAAAACAATGTAAAAGGAGAATTCACTGTTGTTTTACCAAGGACAGGTGACTGGGTGATACAGTAGCTCAGCCAAAACCAATGAAGGTCTTATCTGCAGAGGATCAGATATTTCATCCGTAGACTGTATTGGTGAAGAGAGCCATAGGTATAGCATATATAGATGCAGTTTACTTATGAGACTTAAATTTATAACAAACAGCCAAAAATTTTGTACTGTGATTCAGAGAATGAATTGTGCGTGATGATAGATATGGAAGTAGTTACCTGAAGGGAACAAAAAAAAACAAAAACAAAAAAACAGAGAAAAAAAGAAAAGAAGAAAAAGAGCAATAAAAAGAGTGTATTTTGTCCAAAATGAAATATAATTGAATTGCTTGACAAATCAGCAATGTAGCTAGTTTCAGAAGCAGCACAGATCTAAATTTATTTCTGATTCGCATCTATGAAAGTAGCAGTTTTCAGGTCAGGTAGCAACGCTTCTGTTGTTAACAGGTCTAAATGCCACGTTGCCTCTCTACCTCACTGCTTCAAAGTAAATCTGGAAAACACTGCAGAAAGCAGAATTTGGACCAGTAACTAAATTGACCTGCTTAATTCAGTGGACAGTAATGAATTCTGTAGCCCTAAAAATAATGCTGCTATTCATCTGCTACTGAGACTACTGCAAGTCTAATTTTAGGATTAAGACCTCCACCCCTCCTTCAAGCACCATTTGATTGTCACCTCAGGGAGTTGCAATTCACATTTTCTTGCTCTCACTTTGCCTTTAACGTTTTAAAACGATACGGAGAAGATTTTCTGCTCCACAAAGGCACTTCACCATAGAGAATAAACTCATTGCAATTAGTAACTGGGAAATGTGATGGTCTGTGGCTCGGTTTGGAGCAGTACCCTGAAGATGAGATGCTTAGCTAAGCTACCCAAAGCTCTCTTGAATTTGTAGAATGTGCCATAAATAACCACAAAAACAATCTTTCCTACAGGGTATCAAAGCTGCTCCTTACTGACCACAAGTTAGAAGCAGAGAGAGGCAGAAAGATCATAGGAACAACCCTTTAGAATATCTGCTTCTTTCTGAACCTCGACTAAAAGTTCATTTTAGGTTTAGTTCCAATTTTGGTTGAAATTTAAGTTGAGGGTTTTTTTTTTTTTTTTTTTTAATCCAAAAGACTTTCACAACCATGGAGTATAAGTGAATTAAATTACAGGTCATATTACTTGGTATCGCTTACTGTCCATGTGTTTCTGATGGATTTTACTTACTAAAGCACTTTATGCCCCTTTTCTAACATTGGCTAATCCACACAACATCCCTATGAGGCTGATAAGTAATATCCTCACTTTACAGTCAGAGATAGAAAGGCTGTGTGGCTTGCCAAAGCAAGCAGAATACATTCAGTATCAGAACTAGCAGTAATACTTTGGAGTTCCTAGTTATTTGTCCTACTCTGGAAAATGTGTAGGATATTTGTTGTGTATGTAATCTACACTTTGATTCAGTAAAACTTTTTTTCTTAGTGTAAATCTCCTCTCTTTCTATTCAGCGATTGCATATGGCAACTTCAACATTTTTTCCTACTCTAAGCTCTACATAAACATAAATCAACTATCAAATGCATGTTGAAAAAAAATATTCTTTCTAAAGAAATACTGAAATGATTGGACGTTTGCTTTGGAGTAAAATGACCTGGGTTTACATAGGCTGATTATCTACAAGTTGTTCATCATGCTGACAGCTGATACTCCTGCTTTTCTGTACCTTGCTACCTTCCTTTCTATCTTCCTTGACACAAAGTACTTTTCTCAAAATTCTAGCAATAAGATTCATTTTTTAATTGTGTTCTGTTTTCTTTTTTGTTTTTTTTATTAAAAAAAAAGGCCACCAAAAGTTTGGTATTGGATATTTTTGGCAGTCTGACTTATGCTACCACCTACAAATAGGAATAATGAACCCCAGCAGGTTCTCAGGAAAGTAACTTCAGTTTTGCTCTTAGCCCTTGTAGATAGTACCCCTGTACATGAGGGAGCTCTAACAAAGGTGCAGATGAGATGCAGATCTGTTTTTCCTGTTATGTGCTGTGTGTATACATGTTGCAATGATTATTTAACTTGTGTTGGAATGCACCACCTGCTCTCCCAGTGTTTACTGTGACATCAGAGCCACCTGAAGACGCTCCCATCCCAACCACATATTCCTCTCATGCCACGTCCCTGTCCATCCTCCTGTGTGGTTTTTGAGGCTTTGTTGTGAATTGGATCCTTGAAGTGATCTGGATGAAAAATAAGCCTTCACTTAATCTGTCTCTTCCCTTCTGTCTTCACCCAGAGAACCCCCAGCAGTAAACCTTTGGCTATTCTGGAGTCAGATCATTTTGCTGATCCAGGTACGATGTAGTCCCAGTATCGTAGATGGAGACTGGGAAACAGGGCAGTTAGAGGTTTATATGGCAGGGAGGGAACAGTTTTTTGAGCTATTTTGTCTGCCACAGGAAAAAAAAAATAAAATCACATATGGCTGGAGCTTTAGGATGCATTTCGTAGTGATACAAATTCAGTTTGAATTTTTACAGTTTTGAGGTAGGATACCCAAAAGATTTTCTCTTGCAGCTTTAAGTGTTACCAGCCCTGTTTTCATCTCCGCCTGAGACAGTAAAATTTTTACAGTAACAAAACCCTATGAAGGAAGACCTAGCCATGACAGCACAGTATGTGCAGATGTTGGCTGCAGGCAGGTGGCCACAGCTACTGACGTCTTGTGGTTAAGGTTAGACATGCATGTAGGTACTTAACTGATTTTTTGTCTTCATGGTTTTTGCTTTTTTTCAGAAACTCAGTGTGACTTTTTTGTTTTATAGAGCGATATTTTGAATACTAAGAATATTTCCTGCCACTGGCATTTGTGGCAAGTCTAATTTTAGGCCTGACCACTTAACTACAGTCATAATGGCTTTCCTTTTAATAGAACATAGGAACAGCATGGGCTTTATTTTCTACATCATCAAAGCACTGCACCTTTCTACAGAAACAGTGGCTAGTCTGCAGCATCCCTCTGATAGTCCATCTGCTGAATTTCACCACAGGGAGGAATTTCATCATCTGTAGGTAAACAGTACTTTAAGAAAGGAAACCTTTTTTTCCTAATGGTGGCCTAATCAATAGGGCTTTTAGGTAAATTAAAAAAATCCATTGCATTTAATAGCTGTGATGTCAAGCCTAAACTAAATGTGCTATTTTTGCTGGTAATACCTTGATTTTTTGCGCTGTGCCGAAAAAATAAATTGCCATCCAACAGCTAGTACAGAATAAAAATATTGTAAACTAGGGAACACAGTTTGGTTGCAGAAACAAGATACATTCCATTTAGGGATCAGGAGTTGCATTTTATTTAATAATAGCTGACTCTTTTAAAAATCACAAATAATGATAGTGATTAGTTAACAGTAGCGAACAGAATGTGCATTTAAAATTAACCTGACAGGGCATTTTTGTGTCATCCTGACTGATGTGTACAGTCCATTCTTTTAAAAATTCAAGGAAGCTTATTTGAATTGTAAATGGCCAACACATTCATGCTGAAGTCTCATTGTACAGTAGTGTGACAAATTACAAATGGAATATTGTCCGGGATTCCATTTCTTGCATTTCTTTTCTAGTTTCTGCCACTATTATCATTAATCTGTTTTACAGAAGCTCTATGGCGGATGGTTCTGGACATGGAAAGTACATTAAGTTTCATTGTTGGCTATGGCAGGACTCTGTGTGGCTTCAGTGACCTGTGACTTCTCCCATTGGTTGTAATTCAGTACAGTTGCTACTAGTTTTGTGTCCCGCTGTGTGGATTTAAGAGATTCTGGCATAGTTTATGCCTGACAGCTCATTTCATAAGTATTGGATTACAGAGCTTTTGCTAAATTGTGTTAAGAATATCTGAAGAGATGGTGCTGGTATACAATCACATGAACAACAAAAAAAAGAGTACAAGAGAAACTTAAAGATCAGAAGTGAATTCTCTTTTAAAGTACTGGGTGAACTTGCAAGAACTTTGGAGATGATTAATTACAAAAACTTAACGTGCTAAAAAGGCATTGTTTAACTTCCTTGCAATTTCAAATTCAATGCTTCATCCCATGGGAAAGAAATGACAGGTGACACACAGTGCAATGTTTTTCCCTGCAAACCATCCTCTCTGCAGCAAGGATGCTGATGGTCCTGGTGCAGGGGTCAAGCACCAGGGCCTCGTGCTTGAGATTCATTTGAGGAGGGACTCAAAGGGTACGTGATGGCACAGGGAGCCATAGGGAGGAAAGAGAGGGGAAAAAGAAGGTAATTTTCAAAAAATAGAGACCAGGTTGATTAAACAGCAGCTCCTTCTGCTCTCTCCTCCTGTCTTTTCTATTAGTTTATTCTATGTCTGTGCTCTTAAGGATGATCTCCTACTATCAGATATTTCCTACTCGAGCTTAAATTGACAAGTTTATGCCAACTCACTGCAGTTTTGCAATATGCTCAGTGAATCACAAAGGAAATAAGCTTCTGGCTGTTTCTGGCTTAAATTTCTTTTGTTGTTGTGCTTCTTCAGTTCTCTCTGATTTCTTTTATGCTTCTGCTTTTTGCAAGGTGGTCAACCCTGATATTCTGCACTTTTGTTTGTATATTATGTCAGACGTCTAGTTTGGAATTTGTGGACAATTAAATTAATGCAGTGGTTATACATTTAAGCAAATGTGCTTTTCTTTTTGCTTTTTTTTTTTTGTGTGTGTGTGTAATGTTACATTCACTGAAAATTGCCACAGCCTTGAAGGCCTGCTAATTTCTACAAGCTGCTGAGGATCTGGCCTAGCACAATCCAACATAGCACGCTTAGCAGACAACCAGTGTTTAGTGTTATTTTCATTTGACTGGTCTGTCTCTTGAAATTTCGGCAGGTTTGCATCTCACAGTTCCAAGGCTTCTACTGTTCTGGTTCTCTTTCCTCCCATGCTTATTGAACAAAGACAAGGAAGTATCTAATAGATTAAAGGAAAGTCTGGTTCAGCAGACTAATGCCTTAATCTGTGAGACCCTAAGATCAAGTGGACTCAATTTCAAGTCCTGCCACTATTAATCTAACTATTAGGAATGTTGCAGGTACTGAGAGTCTGCAGGTGTTTGCTGTTGGGCTAACAACTTGCACCTTCACCCTCCAGTAAGGCACTCTTTAATTCAAAAAGACACCTTCTATGTTTAGGGCACATTTCAGAAACAGTCATGCCCCAGTTGAGCTTAAGTTTGACCTGTTCTAGTGTTTTAGGAGATGTACTTTCGCAGCCAGAGTGAGGGTGGTGGTACAGTTCAATACAGCAGTTCTATAACTTTATACTTGCAATGGGATGCAGTTGTGTTTATGGTGTATGCTAAGTTTTTAAGAGTCTCTTATGTCGCCTTTTAAACTTACGTCAAAGTTGGTTCAAAAAATCAGATGCATGGCTTTCCAGATGGTCAAAAAGCAGTGCTACAGATATGAAATCTTACAGATGGATATATAATGGGTTAAAACTGGCAACATAAACCTAAGAAATACTAATGTGGCTGTAAAGTACTTCTTCCGTAAAGCCCTCCGAATTTGTGCCTACTACACCCTATATTTAGCTTATTAGAATAACTTCTTGCTATGTGAGAAAAGAATGAATACGTAAGCATGATCATGTGTAGATGTATTTAAAAAAACACAGATTTAAACATCATGGGCTCAGATCTGCTGCTTTTCTGTGTCCTGTGTGTGTCCACATATGCACACTGATGTGTCTTTTGCCTGTATTTAGCATAGGTGTACAGTAAGATAACTGTGAAGTCTGTACTTGAGCTTTTGATGGATTTTTTTTCTGAAGTCTTTTCAAGGCTTCCCAGATAATTACTCGGCTATTCGCAATTCATGTTCATGAATTCATGAGCAGATGCAATAATACTTATCAGTTTAATGATACACAATATTATTTCCCTTGGGGAGAAAGATATATTTGAAATACTTTGAAAAGAAATAAACAACAAGACTTGTAATTAAGTGTTGCTATTTTAAGTGGAATTGGTTTCAACCATCAGCAGTCTGTCCTTCTCAGCCTTTAGGAGCTGCTGCACATGATGAAAAGTTTAACTTGTCAAGTATAAATTTAGATGTGGAGTACAGAATATCAAACTCCACGAGTGATAATTATCAGCACCTGGAAATAATTTGTACCAGAGAGTTAAGAAATGAGTTTTCCCTTTCTGCAGTTAGGGAGTTTTTAGCATCCCAATCACTGGAATGTTCCCTGGAGCTTACAGCAGCATGGCTTGTGGTTCATTCCCACTAGTAAACATGGCACCGAGCAATTAGATTGTCATTAGAAGATGAACATTAGCTTTGTAAAATAGGATTAAGAATAAGCTGAGAACAAATGATCAGCTAATGTATGCAGTTTGTCACTAACACTGTATGCTCAGGCTCCAGTGCAGGGCCCATTGAAGGTAGAGGAATGCGTTCTTCGGGGTTTCAATAGCTGCTGGCTCAGGCACACATTCCAATTTTCCTTTAATTTTATAGCATTCATCCTTGAGAACCAGGGAAACTTTATAATTGGGTAAAAGTTGCTCCTCCTCCAAAATGCAGAATAGCAGGATGTTGTGCTGGAAAGCCCACAAAGACAAGAATTAATTTATTCCTCTGACCTGTAGGCAGACTGCCCCTGAAACACACTCTTCTAAGATCACTCTTCTGTTTCTTTTTTACCTGTGTGCAGATACCATCCAAACAATTTCTCCAGTATCTTCAAGGCTACATCGTTGCCTAGTTAAATATGATTTTTCCCTACTGTTTTAAAGTTAGTATAAGCAGTATACTGAAGCAGTACAAGGCATTACCAGAACAAAGTATGCGTGTACATTACCTTGGTGAAGCTAGCAACATTGCAGTGTATGAAGAAAAGAAATACCCCATTTAAAGACGTGTGATTTTAAAATTACAAACCGTAGTAGTGGGAAATGGAGCAAAAATGTAATAAAGATTCACATGTACATAGTCCATGTAAATTGAATATTTATTAGATAAATTGTAGTATTACATCATTTCTGTGAATTTCGTTAGAGTGCAAGAAGTAACATGTTAATGTTTGTTAATTACTTAATTGCACTTTATAAACTATTTATGAAGTCTAGTGTGATAAACAAAAAAGGTTTAATGATGAGACAGAAAGTTTCTGCATATATATGAAAATGGAAGTATTTAGCAAGAGAAACAAAGAATTGAAAATAAAATACAGTGTATCTCTGGAAGAGTGCTTGTCAGTGCTTGATTGAAGGTAAATAAATTAATCCAATATTTCATTATCTGAGAATGATGAGTTGCGCAGAGTAACTGAATTACAGGCTTTCAATTGTTACTTTCTTTAGTCTATTATGTGAAGATTTCATGTAATTACCTTTATTAGATAGTATAGATTTAGCTTAATCTAGGAAGTATATAATGGAAATACAATTATAGACAAGAAAAATGGGAATTAAACTTATGTAATTTTCTTTTATTGTACTAAATGTTTCTGCAATTAAAACTCTGCTGAAATTATTTGAGTTTAGAATTTCATCAGTTGTAATGGGTCTGAGTTATTAAACATCTGCCAGATTAGGACCGTCGTAATAATTTCAGAATCAGAGCCACAAACATCAGAAGAACTACTCACTTAAATACAGTTATTCATATGTTAAAGCACTGGCATGAACAGGCATTATAGAAAGCCTGTTAAGTGGAATACCTGAATTTCAGAAGTGCTCAGTGCTAGTCGTGTAGTGGCAGATATGCACTGTGTTTTACTGCTCTCATTAAACTGTTAGTGGGAAGTAATTAGAAAAAGGTGGCATATAGAAATCACTTGTCTTCCTGAGATGTCTTTCTTCTTTTCATGTGATTCGGTTCAAATTAGTTTGGTATTGTATGTCTTGGACAGTGTCTGAAATATTTCTGTTGCTGATTTGCCAAACACATCTCTCTCTTTTTTTCTTTCTTTTCTTCTTTTTTTCTTTCTTTTCTTCTTCTTTTTTTTTTTTTTATTTTTTATTTTTGAGAGAGAGAGAGAGAGGGGAAAAAAAGGAGGGAAAAAGGGGGGTGGGAAGTCATGAATGAGAGATTGAATTTGGGAGTGATCTTTCTCTTGTTACATGATGTGAAGCATGTGTGGGAAATGTTTTCATCTTCAGAAGTCATTTGCCCCATGCAGAGAATGCTTGAAATGAAAATAACTTCCCAAATTAAAATAGAATGTGTAGGGTTTTTTTATTATTTATTTACAGACACACAGAGACATAGCTTCTCTTACACGCACTGACTAGCGTTTAGTAGGGAATTCATTTTCTTTAGTATTCTATTCTTGTCAAACGTCACACTTTTAAGACACTGCTTGATAAACCTTAGTGCTGAATTGTTTTATCAAAAACATTTGTTCTTTTGTTCTACTTTATGAATGAGTAATTTTTCTTTATATACAGATTGTGTATTACATAAACTCAGTCTCACCCCCTTCACCTCCAGTACTGTTAGAATGTGACAAGGAACCAATTGGGTGCCCCACTTGCTCCAGGGAATCACAACTATTTCTCCAATCACTGCTAATAATTCCATCTCGAATTTTCCTTTTACTCCCATTTTAACAAGGATTTCTTACATCTGGTTGAATATTTTCTTCTGTTATTATTATTTCTAAAGTAGAGAAGCAAATAATTTCATCCTTTTAGATTGATCAACAGAGTTGGGAGTTTGGATGCCTGGTGTTCCCGCATCTCCACTCTGAGCTGGATGTTTCCTTCCAGGATCCCTGAGATGTGTCTTAGGGCCATTAGTCCCACTATTTTTGGAAGCTGCACAGTGCCCGTTGTAGTCTACTGAAAAGTGTCGTCCCTGCTTCATGAAGTAATCTTGCTGTCAGTGTTGCCCCAGCTCTGAAATAGATGCTCCAAATTTTGCACTGCAGAGAAGCTTGTTTCTATGACAGTCTGGATGATCACATTCACTGTATGCCATTTCAGTGCTTTAAATCCACAAACTTCCTATCTCTGTGTTCTGGCTCATAGTTGACTTTGGGGGAAAAAAAATCACTTTGATAAATGCTGAATGTAAAAGATACTGTTCAGTCAAACAAAATGTTCCTGGATTTATTTATAAATGTAACTAACAATATGTAAAGAATACTCTCTCTGATTTATACTTACTTGTATTTAAGCTTCATCAGCAAAGCTGTAGATTTTTTTTCTCAAAGCAAAGCTTAATATGTAAAAAGTAGATACAATGGTATATGGTTATTATCTTGTAACCCTATCAAATCTGGCTGAAGGTTCAGGTTTTCTGAACAGAGCAAGGAGATAACTTCAAAAGCTGGAATAGTTTGTAGTTTGGAGAAGCAGTCAACTGAGAGAACTTAAAGATCAAAGCCAGAATATCTGATTTTAATGATGCAGAACATATGCTTCACCAAAAACCTTTTGGATTAAAAAAAGTTAATGTAATCAAAAAGAATTGAAGTCTTTGTTTGGATCCGAAAGCAGTGTGTTGAAGCACTAAGTATAATGTCTTATAATGTGGTGTTATTGTAGTTGTGTATGAAAAGTGAGCTAAAACAAAGCTAAGAGACTGGCAAACTTGGCACTAGGAAACTTTTGTTTTGAAGTTCCAAAATATTTTTGTTGAAGAGCCCTTAAGAATCTTGTTTTGATGAAGAGACTGCGGATGCGGATAGACATAAAAAGCAAGATTGTTCTCTGGGAACTTGATTAGCCTTATTCAATAACTGAGAATCCAGGAAGTTCCTCTGGAGAGTTTTCGATTTACAGCGAATGCAAAAAAAGACCAGATAAAGGAACACAGACGTATCTGCAAGAATAAAAAACTGCCTAAGGGTGGAAAAGTTTCCTTTCTTTGCAGTTTGATAAAGGGTGCTAATGTAATCCCTATGCTAGGACAGAGCAGTGATCTTATCAAGATCAAATCCACAGATGAAAAATGATATTAAATGAATTATAAATTTAATGAGAAAAAAATTACTGGACGAGGAGCTGGCTGAGAATTCTGCTTTTCAGGAGCTTCTCCGGGTCTCTTGCTAAGTCCCTTGAAGTCAGTGGAATCTTTTCTTGATTGGTGTGAGTTTGTATGAGCATCTGTACGAGAACACAAAATGCATTTGAAAATCCAGAGCCCAGCTACAGTGTTCTGTTCACATGCATATGTAGCTGTATATGTTTACCTAGGGATCTTAAGTATTGTATTCATGTCTTCAGCATTATTGCTCCTTTTTAACATACTCTGGAAGCACTGGGTTGATTACATTTCTCACTTGCCAAAAGCAATCAATTCTTCTCAATGTAAGAGTTAACTTTTTTTTTTTTTTTTTTCCCCATCAGGACTGGCAGCTATTTTTCTCATATCTCTCATTTCTAATTCAGTGTGACAGTGCCATTTTATTTTTGTTGCATTTCACTCTTTCTGACGTGTTTCCTGCAAGGTGTTACGAGGAGAAAGGACTGCTCCTCTTTTCTAAATCTAATAATGATAACACTTTGTGTTGATTTTTTTTTTCACCCTTTTGTTAAATTTTGATTGAGACCAGTCCCTGAGTAGTGTAAACAGTCAGAGCCTTGACAAAACCAGGCAGAAGTATACGATCCAACTCTAGATTTTTTTTGGTCGTGTCATTGGATGCCATGCCTGTTATGCTACCGCTGTTTTATTTTATGTGATACTAAACTCACTGTGTAGCTGGAAAGGCTCACCAAGGCCAATCAGACAGAAAGCTCGTCAAAGTATTAAAAAATATTCAGTGTGCTGTTATTTTCAAGCGTTTTGTGGATGGATGTTTGCTTTGGATAGACTACAGGAGAAATTTTCCTCTCTCTATTTTCTGATGCTACTTTCAGGATTAAGGACTGACAAAACTACCATGAGAGTCTGTGATCACTGGGTACTTCTGAGCTAACCTTACTGTAAACTAACCTGGTTTGTGAGTGAGCAGAAGCAAGGCACAAAGAACTAATCTCTGGTAGCTCAGCATCCCTATTTGTGACTGTGCTCGTGGTACGATAGAGCTGCTTTCCTGATTTTAGGTACTACACACATTTTAGAGGCATGCTTTATTTGCAGGTTGTTCCACACAACGGAATACCCTCAGTTTTAGACCTCTTTGTTGCCTATGCTAAACTCCATTTGAATCCTGGAACCACTTTTAAACCTCACATTGGTTGGGCTCTTAAGTTACCGGTCAGGTCAGGGCTTTTGAAGATGCTTGCGTTAAGGATCGTTTTGTGTTGTGTTTCAGACTGTTGCATAAAGCCCAGTTGCAAGTACTGCATCAATAAATGCTTCATTGCTGACCATCACTGGGTGACAAATTGCTGATGACTGCTCAGTTGTGTTGCCAGGGCATCCTTGGCGCTGAAGTCACCAGCTTGTTCACCTCTGCCCCTTGAGGCCACCTGGCTGAGCCTGGAGTAAAGGAAGGTTTAAGAGACCTTTGTAGTCACTTTCTGGTGATGTATAAAATGCCTTGATTGCAGGAGATTGGATACTTGGGTTGCTATGAGTTTTCTGGCTTTCCTCTGCCTTGAGGTTAGAAGTCAGATTCTGTCTTTCTGAGATGCCCAACAGCTGTTTCTTCAGTTATTCACTAATTGCTGGCCAGTGACTATATCTAATTCCCCTTTCTTAAATGGAACCAAATGGTGGGTTTTTGGATTTAGAGGGAAGATTTTCAAAAGTCCCATGCAACACATTTTCTGGATGGTGGGTTTATCTCTACACGATAAGCATGAAGCAAGTTCTCACAGCTGTGAAGCTCTGAGCAGTTGGACCTGCTAAGCCTGGATGTGGTGGCTGCGCTGTGTCAGCCCCTGAGCTGGAGGCATGCAGCTCTCGTGCAGTAGCCATCTTGCTGGGGCCATGGTTCTCCAGCCTGTGGATTTAAAGCTTCCCCAGCTATATCAGCATGAGCCCTGCTAACGCTACCCATGTTTTAGATTGTAGCAGAGACCTGAAATGCATTTCTAGTTGTGTATCTAATTGCTTTACTCTGAGGGAGCTTGTTGAGTGTTCTGTATTCTCTTATCTAGCCAGCTGCCTATATTAAAAATGTGATTTAGGTGCAGCAGAAGAAAAAGAGCGAGATCTTGCTTGATGAAAAGTAAAGAGGAAATCATAAATGTTAATGAAATCTAACATTGAATTTGTGAGCCTCCTGTTGCTCAAAGGGATGTTTAGGTAGAACATCAGATAAAGATAGTGAAAGCAGAAAATTATTGCCAGTAGGAAGGAATCGATGCATGATTTCACTACTGAAACAACATTTTTCCAGTTCATTAGTTACTTCATTTAATTTTAGAAATATAGAGACATAGGGGTGAATTGATTGCAGTTGCCGGTGAAGCCACACAAGGAGTCCCATAAGAATGTGAAAAGAGTATAGTTCCTTATAACAGCAAAACAGCAAAAGCCCAATTAATCAGTGCTTCTTTGCAGATTTTAGACCAAAATTGGCATTCTACCAAACTGCCCTCAGAAGAGGTCTAAAACAGCTCAGGAAATGATTAAATGGGCACCTGGTCACAGATGTGTTCCTGCCAGACATACTGTCTGCAATGGTACATCCCAGAATGGCCCTACAGGGTCTGAAATGCAAGGGACATGCACAAAAGTTCTTCTTTTTTGATTTGCAGAGGTAATAAAAATAAACCAGAAAAAATATGCTGTGTTTTCTTCCTAATCCTTGACTTTCTTGTTAGTCATGTTTGCAAGTATTCCTGTTCTTTGCTGATGTTTTTGTCAGTACTTTGTTATTTCTCTGATCTTTTTGTCAAATCAGGCTGTATTTTGCTTATGTGCATTTAATTCTCACATTAATTTCAGATGTTGTGTGGTAGGAGGATGTGACTCTTTGTGCTGCCTGGTTGCAGTTGCTCACCTAAGGCAGTCAGAAGTGATGGTACTGTTAGATCTCTGTGATACAAACTGCTAACGAGTTGCCTGATTTTTCTCCGCTTTTTTGGAGGACTTTTGGTTCCGTGGAACAGTGATTTCATTCTTTGCTTCGTACTGTTTAATGTAAGGTTGCATGCTAATAAATTTAGCACCAAGTTACTTTGCTGAGATGATGGAAACCTGCCTGGACTGCCCAGTGAGGAATGTTAACTGGTGCTGTTTGTTCTGGCCAGGTTTCAATAGGAAGGGAGTGTGATAAGGTAGCTCTGGTTTTCCTGCAAATATGGAAGATTCTTTCTGCTGTAATTAGATCCAATTGTTCTAATTTTTTGCATGTAAATTCAGGACCATATGTAAGGTCATTGGCATTTCAGAAGTTTGGCTAATTTGAATTTTATAGGATGCGTTTAGAAATCTGGATTTTTATTGTAAATAACGAATGTTCCTGTTTGGCTCACTCTCTTCTATTAAAAGATTTGAATGGTCAGTTTTTGATTTCTGGTAGGAATTTTTAGAGGAAGAAAAAAACAGAGAAGAACCCTCAAGAAATGTGAAAAAATATTTTTACATCAAATATCAAAACAAACATTTCTTGTATTTCTTAAAAATCTTTACTTAATGCTTTGAAATTTAAATGACTCTTAATTGAATACACTACTATTGTCGTATTTCCACCCTTACTACATATTTTTTGGTATCAAAGTAAAAATTAATTTGCAGATCTGAGTGTGACTTCCTTGTTGTTCATTTCTGGCACTGCAGCACATTGCGGATGGGATATATCCTATCTGTCTTTCTTATTAATATTTTTTCCCATTACTAACATATCTTCTTCATGATAGTAGTACATAAATATGAGTCTTGCTTTTTCTCACCTCTGCATCAGTAGTGCTTCAACAGAAAAAACTGTAGCGAGGCGCAGCAGTGAGCTGTCTTGCATATTTGTCACTAAAACAGTGGGCATCCAAAATTACAAATGACAGTGATTTATAGATGACCTTTAAGGCTGATCTGTATAAATTCTGATGTTTTCTTTTGACTTCTGATAAAAATGTTCGGATTGAATTTATCTTGCCTGGTATGAGTAGTCCAATATTAGCAATAGAAGTCTAATCAGAGTGAGCTCAGTAGGTCCACTCAAGACTGAATCATGGATGAACTGTTGCTTTGCATTTCTGTGATTTAGGTTCAAAGCGTGAAATAGGGAATTATTCTTCTATGGCAAGCTATAGGAGGCATAAGATTGAGTATTATGTCATTCAGATGGAAAAAATCAGTTTAGTTTAGCAATACGTAGCATTGTTTCTAAATCTGCACAGTACTTCACACAACAGCCCTGGTGAGCTAGTTGCATGGAAAAGCTCATATGTGGGTTGTTTTTTTTTTTTTATTTTTAATTTTACTTTTTGTGAAAGACAGGTTGAGAAGTATGAGAAAGAGAGGAAAGGGATATTATCATTTCTTTCTCCCTCAGAACCTTTTATAAATGGTTTCCTGGTAACACAAGCCCTTGGTGTAGCAGATGGATTTTATGAGAATTAATCGCAATAATATTCTGTAAAACTGTCCCAAACGTTTTCAGAACCCATTTCCTCCTCTTTATTTTTTTGATGTCTATTATAAGGACATGTCATAAATAAATGTAACGGCAGTTTTTCTCCAAGTAACAGAATTTATTTTACTTTTCATTTTCACAAAGGAATAAAAAAAGGTTTTTTAAAGAGGACTTGACTGCAAATACCATCAGGAGGTTACTGTAAAGGAAAAAGCTGCATTGATGAAACAAAATGACCAGACTGTACTTTCTGGTCTGCCATCTGTGATTCCTTGGGACACTGAGAAATAACGCTGGGGATAGGAGTGGAAGAAATCACTCAGCACATTTTGATATGATCACATTAAGACAGAGTATATAGGGTTCCTTTGCTGTTTCCCAGCTGCTGCTCAGGCAGTGCTGGGAGCTGAATGCTTCCTTGCATCATCTCTAACACTGACTCATAGGAGGAGAAATAAGAGAGCATGGTCCATTTTGATGGTCCGTGTTTATGCTCTGTCTTGGCAGTGTGTATCCCTTCCAGCAGCCTCAGTAGTGCTGGAAAACTGGATAGGTGGGAGCTTCAAGGTAGGGAAATAATCTGTGGCTAGCTTGTTTCTTCAGAGCATTTCTCTTGCCTTTTTGTTCTTGGTTTGGAAAGGTGAGAATTTAAGTCCCCTAATAGTGTAGTAACATTAGTTGAAGTTGAAGATGTTAATCTTCTTTGAGAAACAGACCTTACAGCTGTAAGTGTTGGGACCAAATGGAAGAATCCAAAAGCAAACCCAGCTTCTAAAACAAAGTAATCCATATACAGGCAGATAGTAGGTTAATGGTATGATGTAACATCTAATAGACCTTTTTTTATCCTTCTCTTCTGTAGAGATGCACATTATTGTCTTCCTTTTGAGGCATATGAAATTACTTGAGTAGCAACTCCTGTTTCAGAAATAAAAAAACCTGACACATAGAGCTTTTGGCTTTTCAAAAACATTCAACATTACTTGTTGAATATGTCAATATAAACAGTGAAACATCCGTCTGACAAATAGGCAGTGCAGTCACTTGGCTCCTTCTGTGATAATTCAATCTCGGGAAGTGCAGGTGATACCGAAGGATGTACATTTAGAATTGGTCTGTGAGAAAATTAAATAATCACAGTTTCAGTAGCAGCTGTGGTGGAAACATTTCAGGGGAGTAGCATAATTATTGCTGTCCTGTTTCATCTGACTGGGCCAGGCGGGTTGGGGAGCACAACTTCTGGGACCCACATGAACTCCCAAGCTGAAGAAGCTCTTTCAGAATGTATAATCTAGAGGTTTTTTCAGCTACGTGATCCGTAGGTGGAGCATGCTATCTGACAGAGCAAGCAGCACTTCAGGACAGAGCGTAATATGAAGGAGGAAGCAGGCTCATGGGAGCATGTTGCACAGACATTACGGTTTGTAATGCGGGAAGAGGTTACTAGCAAATCCTTGCTGTCCTAGAGATCACCTCTGTCTGCAACAAGGGATTTGGTGGCTTATAAGCCTCATGGAGATACGTACAGAGTCTGGTGGTACAGAAAGAAAAAAATACATCCACAAAGTTCATTTTTGTTTAATTTGTTTTTTAAAAGTATACAGAATGCCATGTCTGTCCCCTTCCTGTTTCCAAACTTGATTTTGATAGAGCTGATTAAAGATCTTTTGTGAAGTTGCTTCAGGAGGTCAAGTGTTATTTATATGATAATGCTTGTGCTTTAATGGCAAATTTAAGCAGTTTTAAAAACTATTAGTTGTAGGCATTTGAGCTCATTATTATTTATTAATGAGGTTAATTACAGTGGTAAGCCATGAAGGTCGGTCTGTGACTCTCTAGGTTTGGATTGATTGATTATGGCAATATAGCTAAGAAGTACTGCTTAACTGAATTTATTATATTTAGTCTTTTTTTTTTTTTTTTTTTTTTTTTACTCTTGAGTTTATGACCTGTTTCATTTTATACCAGCAAGAATTGGAACTTCCAGTTACCTCCGATATTTCCTGTTCTGACTTGTGTGTAATTGCCTGTTTTTTCTGTAGCTACATTTTTTTTCAGTACTTCTTTGTTTAGTCCTCTGTTGTCAGGGCTGGGTGTTCAGAGCCCAAGAACGAGAAACAGAATAGCATGGAATCTCGTGGTCGTTCTGCCATCTGGAGACTTCCAAAAACTTCCCTCTCCAAGGCAGAGACGAGCTAGGAGTAGATTACCCAGTCTTCAGCCTGCTTTCCAACCTGTAGACAATTCAGGAGCAAACCCAGGCTAGAAACTGATGGGTGCTGGACAAGACTTTGACTGGAGTATAGTGTCATTGTGGAGCTGCATGCTTATTTCAAATCTTCTCCCCAAAGCTGCCATAGTATTAGCTTTAGATGGAGGTATATTGGTTATTTCCGTAAGTGATGCCTTTTGATTGTATGTGTCTGGAGTACCTGAGATGCTGTTTGGGTTGAAATACAGCATTGCTGAAATTTCAGCTTTGGCTTCAAGAAAATCTGATTGCTGAAGGACAAAAGGGACACATCAAGGACATGATATGCAGCTCCTACATTACAACATATATTCACAAGGAACCACTTCCCATACACACCGAAAATAACAAACTAAATTGTGCTTGTTCAAGACTGTTCCACCGGTATTTCCCATGAGTACAGAGATACTCAAATAAAACGTCTAAGTATGCAGTAGGAAGTACTGAATTCTGCGAGAAAAGAGAATGTCAAAGGTGTTGCCTCAGCTTAGATGAGGTATAAGAAAAGTATATATACCTGGCAAGATTTGTAATTTTTTTCATATTTGTCTTCTGTTTGAATCCTTCTGTGCTGCCAGTAGAGATGAGACTTCTGACAAGCCTCTCTGCTTTTGCCTTCTTTTCCTCTGCCCAGGTATCACTAATTCCAGAAGGATCTTAGATGCAGGACAACTGCAGGTGATAGACTCCTGTTTTTATTCATAGAGTGTATAAAGGATTACAGGTTTTTCCTGTATATCCAACTTGCTTGGTGTGTGTTCATGCATCAGTGCTCACCTGCTTGTAGACCTCAGTGGTAATCAGAGGCTTGTTTAAATGCTTGATTATGGAACAAAACTGTTGTGAAAAAGGATAAAATGCAGGTATATTCAGTCTCTTGACTTGCTTCTCAGACTCTTGTAACTAGTCTGATGTATGATGCAGGTTTTGTGTGATTTTGGACTCCAGCTTTGCCAAGCTTGATGTGAGAACACTGTCTTACAAAGGAGACATTAAAGCAAACTGGCCTGTCCTCATTACTGTCCCCTGCTTTGCTGCTTTGTGGGGAGTTGTGTAGTAGAGTTATCCAGTGCCTCCTGTGCATGGTTGGAGGTGCATTAGCTTTGCTGTGGGCAGTGGCCTTTCCACTGACAGTGGGAGGAGATAGATAGATTTGCCCTAATGATGTACAGCAACTTAACTCCTCCCCCCCCCCCAACTCAGCATTTATGCATGGAATCAATATTAAGTATTATTGCGTATTTACATATGTACAAGACTCAAATGTGAAAATGCTGCAGCTGTAACTGTCTGTAATTGCTGAGACTGTTTAGATTATTGAGTTATGCAGATATACCTGCTTCTGCCATTAACTTGTTTTCCAGAGTGTGCTGTTCATCTGTTTCAGACTGTCTAAATGCATGCTTGGCTTCATTTCTTGGTACTGCAAATCAATAATAAGGGATAAGTGCCTACATGACACAGACTGACTCACATCCCAGGTATATTTATTTGTTTCCAACAGTTAGATGTTGCTTTCTGTGTTGGCCTGGTTATTAAATGGGATTTGCATAGTCTCTATGTGATTATTATGCAGATGCCTTGTTGCTTTTCTCTTTGTAAACATTCTCTTGTTCTCTTTTCCTTTCTTTTCTTTGATTTTTGTTGTAGTGATTTTTTCCATGCTTAATTTCACTGAAAAAAGAAGGCAATTCTGTACAATTCATAGGTTACACAGCTTAAGAGTAAATAAGACAGAATACTAGTGCTACTCAGATGAGTTCATGGGTATTCCTCTGTGCATCCTACTTGTACTGTAGATGATTTAGGACTTCCCCATCCAGTTTTCAAACACCAGCATATTTTTCTCACAGATTAAATAACACCCTGAGCTTTCAAGGCTTCCTGTTTGTCTCAGTCTCTTGAGCTGGGACAGCTTCTCCGACACAACATAGGCTAGTTTTCTATTTACAGTGTCAACTTACTTTTTCACTCTTTTCAAAAAACAGTAACAGGGAGCAGTTGGTTGGTATAAATGGTATATCTGTACATGTAACTAATGTCAGTACAATCAGAGGAGAAACCTGTATATTTCTCAGCAATAGGAGTTTCATTAGAGAACACTAATATCTTTGACCGTAGCTTGTAAAGAAATAATGGTAAAAGGCAACTTGATGTTCCTGCTTTGCAAACAGAGTGACTGAAGGCATGTTTAATTTCAGCCTCAGCTTTAATGTGGAATCAGTGTATTCTTTGTATTAAACATCTTGTGATTATGTAGTGTTAGAGGGTAGGTTGTTTGTCCAACTCTATTGTCACATTTTGTAGTGAGAGAAAAATATTATACATCATTTTAGTAATAAAATTATTTACATTTTACTGCCAATAAAATATGCTGCCAGAAAAGTTCCCTGCGTGATTGATCTGAAAATACTCTACAGAAGCATTCATGAGGCTCCTTGCAACTCAAATCTCCTACACTGGTTGCTGTCCTACAAGGGCTATAGGTACTTTAAATAAGAGATTATGATGGCACATGCCTCCCATCAATGCATTTCTTCCTCCAACTGCATTTACTCCTTATTTTGACTCTTTGGTTTGGCATTACCCATCTCTCAGTGTAATCCTTAGGGCATCCTCCTTGGCAAGTTTGGTGCTCGTCTTCCTTATTCCTATTCAATATTGTGCAATATTTCTTCATGCTGACACTAACAGTAGCCACAAAATAATTTTTTACTTCTTGACTCAGTTGCCCACAAGGCATTTTTAGGGACAAAGCAAACATACTTTTTTAGTATGTTATGAAGATATCAGTGCTGTATTTGACAATAATGTGCTGAATTGTCTACCACAAAAGATAATATAAAAAAAATAGCAAGTTTGTATGACCATTATAGATAGCTGTGTAAACCATGGCTTTATCACTAAATTTGTAAGGAAAATACTCTGGAGAGATTTGGTTTTCATACGTCACAGATATATAAAAATATACATACTTTCATTTTGAAATCAGGTAGTATCTTTAGCAGTGGGTTATGTGCTGTAATAAGGATTTTAAGATTTTAGTCTTAAATTTGATTTCTTTCACATCTGCTTGACTTAAAAAATCCATGTATTTAGTTGTATGTTATTTATGTTTCCCTGCAATTAGAGAGATTACAGAAGCACCAGCAAATATTTTGCTGTTGCTTTTCATCCAGTTTACCATATTTCTGGGGCAGTCTTTTGTATCGGCTAGGTATTTCAGTTCAGCAGTGTTGAAGTTGTGATGAGATTACGTTTAGCAGAAATCATACATTGATGGTAATAACCAACAACTGCTGGACTATCTGAAGATATCTAACTGTGCTCTGCAGAGTGGCCCACTTATCTCCTGCATTACAGCATAAGTGAGATGTAGTTTCTAGATCTTGGGATACCAAGAACAGTACAATATCTGCCCCTCGGGGAGAGAGAATGAGACAAATGGAGTGAATTAGGGAGTGCAGTACCGAGCTGATGCGTTTGCAGATGAAGGCATTGTAGAGATCTCTTATAGTAAACCTTGTCAGCTGATTGTAGTGTTGGTGTTACTAATCAGTGACGCTAACTGGGACCTCTGTTTTACTTCTAAAATTAAAAAAAAGAAAAACAAGCAAACAAAAAAACACCCCAAAAAACAACTTGAAAACATCCTTTAGAAAGTATCAGTTTTGTTCACTTTTACATCACAGAAATAAAAACTGGACGGTTGAAGAAAAATAATGGTGAAAGGGAAACAAAACATGAGACTTAAGCCGCTTTCAGTCTTGTCCATAGAACAAAACCCTCCCTTTGCTGTCAAGGTGCTGTGTTTGTTTTAATCCTTTTTCAAGGAAAACATAAGTTTCTGCTGCATCTGTCTGCAGTGTGTGTAATGTAAAGCTGTTTCAGTGATTTTAATACTTGCTGACCTAAGACAGCAGCTAGGAATGTCTATCTAAATGGTAATAAGAACTTTGAAGGTTAATCCATGGTAGTGTTCAAAGTACTCAAATGGCAATTTCATTTTGTCTTGCTCTGGCTATTAAAAGTAAGTAAATCCACAAGTTTCTGATAGAATTGTTCTAAAGGTAAATGACAGACTTTGCCATAGTTTCAGTCAGGCAGATTTGCAACACTGTTGTTACAATAATCTCTGGTCTGTTTGACAGGTATACACAAATCTATGTATTTAAACAGCGCTGTTGGACAGTAAACACTGAACACAGGCTGCAGAGTTGATGCAGACTTCCTGCAGATGCCCAGCCCTCAGTGTAGCAGAGAATTGTGACTGAAGACAACAGTGCAACTTATAAACTAATTTCTTTTGAAGAAGCTGAAAGAGATTTCTCTCTTTTTTATGAATTGATCCTTAAAACACATTCAGACACTTTCTTTTCATAAGAATTGTTGGAAAAATAAATTACATAAATGCTAACATTTGAGGCAGTAAAGTCATAAAGTTCCTTCATTGCTGCCTCTGAATCACGTGTTGGATTGTGAAGTGTTACTTGAGTCTAAACAGAGTAAATCCTCCTCACTCTGTATTCTTGAAGAAGGTACAGGAAATGCAGTGCTACTGCAGAAGTATCAGATGTGGACTGCTGGTTACAGTGCATGTGGAAAGTACTAAAATCACTGGTTTTAGGGTTAAAGAGGTTTCAAGAACAGGGAAAAAAAAACCTCCTTGTTACTATATAGTTTGCTGCACACTCATGTTCAAAGACCTCCAAGACCTTAGAGTTTGAACACTTTCTTCAATAAAATTTACAATTTGGTTCACATTTCCAACAGGTTCTGGTTCAGGCTTTTGGAGCGGGACCTGCAGCTTTGATAGGGATATAAGAGCTATCTCTTAGCATCATAAGCACTGCAGCAGAATATGAAATTTATGGTAACACGAAACTGCTTGACTTATTAGATCTTTTAACACTCTTTCAGCTCTTGTTATGTCTCCTGTTAGTTGCAATTAATGTACCTTTCGCGTGAAAGTCTGACTTCATAGGTGAATAGAAGTAGTCTGCAAAAATTTCTGAGTAGGAATGCAGATGTTTAATGGATGTTTAATTTCTTTGTACTAACTAAAATGTCATTTATATGACACAAAAGTTTTGGAAATGCAGTTTTTCTAAATGTATTTTTTTCTTCTGTCTTAATGACGTTAAGTTTTTAAGGCATCTGTAAGTTTAGGAATGGATTGCAACCTTTACAGGTAAAGTTAGCTGACAGAATGGTTTTCCCAGCAGGGCATCTGCATCTAGTAAATGAGAGGTGTTATGAGTGCTACTGTGTTTTTCCATTACTTTATGATTCTTTTCTATGTTAAATTCTTGTGCTTTGAAGACCACTGAAATTAATGTAGTAACACAGGTGGAAAGTTATTTAAATTAAAAAAAAAAAAAAAAAAAAAAAAAAGAAAGTAAAGAAAAGAAAAGTCTCATCCAGAATATTCAATTTGATTTTTAAACATGAAATAGTATGTCTGTTATGAAAGTGAATATAGAGATCCAATTGTATCTTTCTGTTGCACTTAAACTTTGTAGAGGTGCCTAAAGAACAAAATTGAAATTCATTGTGAATACTTCTGTTGCAACAAATACAAAACCACAGACTTTGCAATTATATTCTTACCATCTAAGAAGATGGGTGAACTTAGAAGAGTGGGTGATGAAGGCCAGTATATATGCATGAAAGCAGTTGTGTTTCCAGGTTATCCTGTGCTTTAGAAGAGCTACAGTGAAACTAAGTGAGGCAGATTTAATTTTCATGAAGTAGCTGCGTACATCCGGAGCAGTTTGGTTTATGCAAAATTGCTCTTAATTCATTGAAATTGCAGTACGACTTTTGTGTTTTACATGTGCTTTTCCAGAAGAAAATGGTTGTATGTACTGCGATAAGTGCTGAGATAAGAGATACGCATTGCAGCGTCATCCAACTTTCTGTTCCCAGAGAATGAATCCCTCTTCCATTTTGTCGGTGTCGTTTCCCATATTAAATAAAAAGTAGAAAAAACTGCCCTTTTTGGGATCGATGTACCCTGTCTCCACATGTTTCCCATTGCTACCTATAGCATATATATGAATTAAATCATTATTATTAATATAGAAAAGGATTAAATGATGTTCTCTGGGAAAAGCACATGCAAAGAATTCTTGTTATTACTATAACCCATTCCTCCAGAGGTGGCCTGTTGTTTACTGCATGAAATAAGCAGTTAGCTGATGGCAAATATGATCGTACAAGTGTTGGTTCCCACATGAGAAATTTGCTTTAGAGATTATGTTCAATTTTTTCTTTCCTTTAACGTGGAATATGGGACTTTGAATCATTGTAAGGTCAAAGGCATGAGAAGTGATTTACAGTATGCATAAGGAGTTAAGGGACTTTTGTATAAAGTAAATGAGAAAAAATCCTCTCGTAAAAAATTAGTGGCATCACCTCTGGAAAAATAATGATCATGCAATATATGGCTTTCTAAGCAAATTGTAAGTTAATATGTCTTTTATTTTCCATGAAAGCTAATTAAACTTTGACTTTGTAATGGACATTTTTAAATCTGCCAGCATAGGTATCACTTACAGAAATACAGTAACTACTTCAACATAATCTAATTAAAAATTAAAAAGTTAGTTGCAAATTCATCAGAGCTAAAAATGTCATGTTAATTGAGATATGAGACTTAATTTACCACAGAGAGAGGGAAAACCTGGATCAGAGGGGCAAATATTCCAGAAACATTGTCACTCTGTATTAAATCTAGGAAGAGAGTTCAGAGCTCAGGACAGGTTGGCTTCTACCTGAATGTCACCTAATTGCAGAACTGGGAGCCATGAATGTATAACAAAGCATGTAACTCTGGTTTGTAACAACCTCAAGATCTGAAATTGCAATTCTGATATTTGAGCAAAAGAGACAGAAGGGTGGAAAGTTTCATTAAAGGGCTTTGACTCAGATGAGAAAAAGAAGATCTCATACTATGAAGATGAACAAATTAAGGCACTAAACCAAGTCCTGGTGACTAAGTGAGTGGCAGAGGAAGCCCTAGGCAGAGGATGTGGAATGAAACAAGCCCAGCCAGGGTCAGACTGCAGTACATGACTTCATGGAAGGGAATTTCAAGCCTAATAAAAGCCCTTCACGGTAAGAAGTTGACAGCTGGGGATGCTGTCATCTGAAGAAGTCTGAAATATTTTGTTGAACCCAAGAGACTAACTCCCAGGAAACTGTTGCATTACAATTTATGGGACAGAAGCAGTGGATTACTGAGTGCTGGAGGGAAGCTTGTGTTACAGAAGTGCTGAAGAGGGTGATGGGTCAGATGGCATGTTCTTTAAATTGTAGCATCTAAGCGTTTGTACTGAGAAACCTCTAAGCCAACATCAAGAGCTCATAGTATCAAGTTAATGTGTCACCTGGAAAGAGAGTAAGTTCTCTTCCTGTAAGAATCAGATAAAATTGTTGAGGTGCAGGAATTACCCGGGCCTTGTTTGTTTTTTTTATTTCTGCTTAATAGGTTAATGTTTTCCTGGGAGATTACAAATCTCATGCTCACACTTCAAGATACTGAGCATTTACTGCTTGGCAAAATGCAGTTTCAAACTCATAGCAGTGTGTCAACTAACATGATCAGATTTCATCTGCACATATTACCAAATCCACCAGAAGTAGAAGGAAAATATGATACAATTTGTATCATTTATTTGGCTCTCCCTTTAGTTAAGTTAACTTGAGTCCCTGGCATCAGTCTCTGGTGTTTATAACATGATAGGCATGGCCACAAAAAAAACACCCACTGTCAAATCAAGGATTTGTTCAGTGGAGTCATTTAGCTGCACAGTGATGGAGTCCTGGGCAGGTTTTTGGAAGATGGTTCCCTCTCTTGCAGTAAGACTTTTTCACTCCCTGTAATGGGTGGGCCCTGTGAGAGAGGGACCTTATGAAATTGTGTTTGCTTAACTCTATAGCCTTGCATATGAAGATAAGAACCTGCAGAGCTGCATTAAAGCATCGAAGTGGAAAAAAAGGGAGGAGAGGACAAGACGTGCTTAGATATAAATCTTCATTCCTTTTGCTCAAACAGTCTGTCTGAGAGGACATCTGTTTTTGCATATCTTCTGTTCTTTATTAAAAATAGACGTAGATGTTTATTGTCTGCCTCAGAACAATAAAAATAATAGAAGCTGATGTGTTTAGTAATACACTGGCTTGGGCTAATCACACACTGCTGATGCAGGAACTTAGATCTTAGAGATACTGGGCTGTATTTTGTCAGTGACAGGAACAGTGCAAATTGCAGGGGAAAACAGTTATAAAATTCAGAATTGTTCATTGTACTTGTTGGAAAAAGTGAAGATGTTGTTTTGGGTTCTCAGCATGTACAGATCACTCAAGATTAGTTCAAAGTGAACGACTGAAACTGCCTTGATAGTACCATAGTGTCGTTAGGAGATACTGAGTGCTTATCAAAATTAGGAACACGCAGAAGGAGTTACTGCTGCGGTGTGGAGCGTAGAGAGAGGTTTCTGAACCACACAGCAGCAGTTAGGGGAAGGCAGAAAATAATGGGAGCGTGGGGAGGGAGACAAACTTTGGCCCAGTGCTGCCTGCACTGTGTGCCCACTGTCAGCCAGTACACACTTTCGCCCCAGGAAAGTGGAGTTGGAAGAGCACGGCTTGAGCAAATGAGAAACCAGGGGACTGAAAGTTGAGTGGTCACTGTGACAAAGTAGTGCACTATACTGATACTGGAAACTCTGCCAAATGAGTGCAGTTCACCTGTTTTACTTTCCTGTGTAGGTGTAGACCAAAATATTGCAGCCTGTACTTTCCAAAGATTTTAATCTTTGGAAATCTGCAACTACAATATAAAGTAAATTACTGTTGCTCTTTATGTGATGAAAATTAGAGATTATGTTTTGTCTTTCTGCAAATCAGCTGCAGATGAAGCACTGAGTAGGACTCCAAAATTAACTTTTTTTAAGCTTAGATCATCAATTTTAGGATTTCATTTTTCCTCTCTCATAATTATAACATTTAACCAAAGGAATCATAGTATTTAAGACATAAAAATCATTTTGGTTACATCAGAACATTATGTTGGTCCTTCAGCATATGTGCGTACATGCTAACACACACATGTGAGTTGTAGACAGGGAGATTGCATTTACTGAGATGCGTGCTGCTATTATGTTTCCTCTATTAACTGTTGCCAGATCATGTAAAAATAAAACTTGCCATAAGAAGACATTAGCTCTGGCTACAGAACTGGAAACCCGTAAATTTTGCTTAGGTTACAGAGTCTTTTGAGGCTGACTTTGTAAGGCCCAGAGGAGGACCTGGGGCAGTACCATAAGCTGCACTTTTCCAAGTCTGAGAGACCTTTACTGTTTAAGCAGTGCAAAAGCTACAGATGCAGATGCAAATACTCTGGAATGGTCTGGAGTTGTGTGAATGAAATATGCATAGGGAGAACAGAGGAAAGATCAAGAGTTAAAAAGAGCAAAATATGGAGGTAGAGAGGAGACTTCTATATTATGAGGGTCGTCTCTGGATCAGCCAGTGTTCAATCCGAGCCCAGAGAAAATGATCGTTTCTGAAACAATAGGGCATACAAGAAAAGACATAGAGCTTCTGTTTCTTATGCCATTCAACAAGATTTAGAAGGAAATGCAGCCAGAATTAATGGTCATTACCTGATGAAAACCAGACATCCTTGGGAATAGTCTCATACAATCCAGGATAAGGCTAAATGCAATTAAAAGGACTCCACTGAGGCCAAAATGGCAGAGGAGCCAGAGGAAACAGATGGATCTTGAAGTGTGGAATCATCATCATGAGGAAAGACTTTTTTTTTTAATAGGAAAAAAAAAAAGAATTCTGGGTTAGGTAGTTAAAGCAACACGTGTTCGCCTAGAAAGCATAAACAACTTTAAAGTGACAATGACGCTCATTCTACTGATTACTTGTAAAGGGGAAATTCCTCTTAAAAGTTACCTGTGAAATGAAAAAACAGTTGTCAGAATTGCATGTGAAGAGCTTTATGAATTTGCTTCTGATAGGCAAATGACAGAATGACAATACGATTTAGTAACTTATCCAGTATATTAGGATTCATGGGCTACCCAAAAGTTTTGCCCTCAGGCAAGACCTGTAGTAGTTACAGGAAAATGATTTATGCTTTGTAATAAACATTACTGCTCAATCTGTTTGATTGCTCAATGGTTAAAGTCCCCAAAGAAAAGTCTTTGACTCGAATTAGGGCTGCCATGCTTTATCTGTCAACTTTATGTAGTACTGTAAAAGTCATTCAGCTGACAGAAATACCAGCAGAATGTTTTATAGATTTTGTTCATATGAACCTTTGTATCAGTGAGGAGAAGCAATGGAGCTGTGGTGCTGTACGGCAGGATTAAAGTTGCGTGTAGATGAGTAGTTTCACTCAGTGGTTCACTGCAAATGAACATCTGGACTACATATTGGTTCCATGTGTGCAAATGAGATCAGCCCAAATAATGACCAGAATCAATCAGGCTTCAGCCTAAAAGTAACTTACACTGGTACTGATTTGTTAGACAACCAGAATTGGCAGCACCTTGCATAATTTGGCACCAATTGACAAAGATTAGACTGTTTTGGGGCCTGACCAGTTATTAATTTGCCCTCCCTCCCTCCCCCCCAAATATTTTGAAAAGTAAAATCAGCTGCGGCTTATTTGTCCCTGCCCCCTCCTTTTCATACCAGCCCTAATTGTTTTAGACAAACAAGTGAGCTTGTGGCCTGTTCACTTTACACAGGAAGACATGAATTCTTTGATCCATACAGTATTCTCTGGTTCAACCTTGGAGCTATTTACTAAGGAGATTTATTTGCAGACAGACAGTAAAGCAGTTCTTTACAAATGGAAATGAGTTCAGCTTCTTTGATATTTTGGCTCAAGTTTCTTCCCTCCTCTAGGAGCCATACAGCAAAACAATTAATACGTACCTGCTCTGGGTCCTTATTTTTTGGAGAGTAGCACAAACAAATGGTTAGAAATTGCTCAGATGTTGCGCAGAGTTTTAAAGTAGAGTAATACCTCTGGACATAAAAATGAAGTGAAATTCACCTTGTACTGATTTGAATTCCAGATTCACAGTAAAAACTAAATATATATTCAGCATACTGCTGAGTTTACTTTCACACAGTTCCAGAGGTGCTGTCACCGAATGTGCTATCGTTTTGCTAGGAAGTGTTTTCTTTGTCCTTTGGCTTAAGAAAAGGGAGACAGTCAGTCTGGTGACTGAGAATAAGAAGACCTGAATGTTTCTCTGTCCTACTCTCAGTGAAATAAATGTAAAGCTTCTAAAGGCAGTGAAGCTGCAGTGATGCTGAATTGTTGCATGGGAGAGGAGATTTGGCACACCTCCCTTGTTGGTCTCCTGGCATGTTGCAGGATGCTTCCTTCACCTCACTGTAAATTCAGGATTGGGTGTATAAACCCCAGGAAGAAACAAGAAATGGATTTTAAAACATGTACTCCCCTCAAATGATTTTGATACTCTTATTTTTTATTCTTTGCTAATTAAGCGGTACTTCTTACAGTCCAGTCCCAAAAGATCTGTTGTTCTCTTTTAGGGATTGCTTCCATAAATTGTGACATACAGCACTCCTTAGGAACAGGGAGCAAGGAAACCAAAACTCCAGGTGGAAATTAAACAGGCAAAAAAATAATTACCTGCTCAGGTCAGGAAGGCTAACACTCCCCTGGCAAAAGTGTGAGGGAATCTTTAATGGTCACAGGTGGTGGAAAACTTCTGTGACTCAAACCAGGAGCGAGACATCCAGCAGACAAGCGGCCCCTGGTAGCATGCTGGCTGATTTTGCTGATGTGGGATCAGGAAACAGGCAGAGAAACTCGGTGCACCTCTAAGGCTGTACCCTGCTGGGCGTCTCAGCATCGCGCAGCGATCTTTCTCTCCAGCTCTTGCCCCTGCCTGACCTCGCGTTGCTTTCAAGTTGAAGGGAGATCAAACGAGGCGGCTCTCGGTGATCAGGATGTTTGTTTTGTTTCTGTGAATGGGCACTGCTTGTGATGTGCGGCTCATGCTGTAGGGATAACGGCTCACTCTGGTGAGAGGTGCTGGGTCCTGGAATCTGTTCTGGGAAAAATGATAACGAGATTATCAGGGATCTTTGAGCACAGAACTTATTTTATCCTAACAAGCAGGTCATATTACTCTACTTACTGCATTCCTATGGTACTTTTCTTAAAATAAACCTCTGCTGTATGTGCATAAAAACATTCAAAATTTGTCCGAAAATGTTTTCTTATGTGCTGCCTCAATTAAAGTGTAGGTGTAGAACAGTGACCCTTCTATCTTACCCGAGAAAAAATCCTGCTTATAACTGTCACTTTTACTTTTCACTGGTCGTATCTGGTTTGAGAGCGTTATTAATGACGTCCAACTGACATAAATTTCAGTTTGTGGGGGAGTGAGACGTTTCTGTGAGTACTGTGCCATGTGGATAGCATCAGCCTGCCCAGAAAAGGACAAAGATACCATCGTGTGCTATCCGTAATAAAACCAACCCTTCAAAACTCTTACTACCCCAATGCTAGAAGCAGGCTTTCCATACAGTGATGGCATTTGACAGTGAATCACTAAGCCTTCTTTTCCCATCATCTCAGTATTCATTATGTTTCATGACAGAGAATAAAAGAGAGGCTTTTTCTTCATGGTGTTTGTGCCATTATTGTGATGTTTGTAATCAGTAATTTGTTTCTTTGAAGGGGTATATTTCAGTCTATGGACATGCCTTGCTGTGGTTGATTTTTTTGTTTGACTCGTTTGTTTTTCATAATGAAAATGCCTTTTCATGTGGGACTTTTTTTTTCTTTTGTCTCTTTTTTTTATTTAGCGAACGCCTGAATGATGGTGATGAATGGTGATAAGTAAATGAAATTGAAAAAAAAATACTAACAAGCATTAAAAGAGGTATCCCATTTTATAGCAGTTTAGAATTGTTTTTTACAGTTCCCACTTTAACATCTTAAGGATGGGGAAATGGTTCCTGTGCATCTGAACCCAGAAGGAACTGCTGTGATCACTTAGGTTGGTTTGATGGTTGCAGGATTTCCATATAGTAAATCCTGAATCAAGCTGCTACAGTCTGATTGCACTGGAACGTATCTTTTTAAAGATGGACGGTTCAGATATCAAAGAGAGCAGATTATAGGAATTCCCAGTGGTTTAGGTGTGTAGACGTAAACCCGGTTTCAGTTACAGAGGGAGCGTAAGCGAGGTTCAGAGCAGACTGAATTGCACAACCAAAGCCATTAACGCTGCGGTGATGCTTCTCTGTGTTGAGGGGATATTTCTTTCCATCATGTTCCCCAGGGGTTCTCCAAGATCATGGCTCCTTTGACATTGTAAATGCTTTATAGCTGCTTCATGTGGTAAAGTTCAGCAGAAACAGTAGGCCAGCGATACCATCATCTGCTGTATAGCTGTGCAGCGTGTTCTTTTGCAGCTCCTCCCAGGGAGCATTTGCTGTCCAACTCTGGGCTCACAGGCGCAGTTCAAAACAGTAGGAATTGCCTCATCCTCAGAGATTCTTGAATCTTCTCCCTTGGTTGTCATCTCCCGTCTGGCCTGTGCCAGATAACCACTCATGTAGTTGTTCTCTTCAAAAGCACCCAGAAAGAAATTTTTGTTTGGCTTAGCTTTTGTGTTCTTAAAATGATCTTTCAGCAAGTAAAGATCTGAAGAAATGAGACTGACTTAATTGATACATTATGGGATATGATGTGCATATGGATGTACGTATTGCGAGAGAGAGAAAAAAAACCATCCCTCTGCAGTTGCACTTCTAGATGCGGAGTATCCCAACTTTGTGGAGTGTGGGGAGGAAGGGGGAGCAGTGAACTTAACTTTCTGCCGAATGACTTCATGAGGAATTTCCCCTGTGGAGTCTGTCACGGGTTGGACTTGTGTCCTTGGAAATATTACTTAGCCCTCTGTTATATTTTTCCATTCAGAAAAGGGCACTAAAACCACCTTTTTTATTTTTTCCTAAAGTTGCTTAGAGAAACTAGGTGTCTGCAAAGTTTGTGTTGCTTTTCAAGGGAACAAGAACTAACTGAATTTCATTTTTTGATCAGATTTTATAACTGTAGCTTGCCACATCTTTTGCCAAAATGTAAGGTTGTGTGTGGAAGCTTTGCACGTCCACTCATGTCCTGACAGGAGAGCTTCCACTGCCTGCCTCTGGCCTCTGGTGTGTGGCTGTTGCAGTTTCAGTGGTAGCACCACACCGGACTGTCTTTCAAAGGCTGTGTGCTCATCTGCAGGCTGTCCACAGGGGGTGATAATGTCACCTCTCTGACAGCCTTCATCTAGGTATTTGTTATCTACTTCTTGGAGCTCAGCTTAAGCCAGTTTGCTTTAAGTTTAGTTTTGTTTTTTTCGATGTCTGTGAGACCAGAGCTGATATTGGACACAAATAAAATGTAGGATACCAGGAAGATTTAAAAAATGCCAGGTGTGTAGTGATGAGATGCAGTCAGAAGGGAGGGTCATCTCACTGCAAAGGTGAGAACTGGACCCTGAGACGCATTTCATTCCTGACCTTGCTCTGACCAGGCCTTTCCAGATGAGACGACGCTAAAAGCCATCATCAGCTGCAGCACCATCCCACCTCCCAGCTGCTTGCATGTGCAGGAGGAAGCACTCAGCAGCTTGAGCAGAATTGTTTACCAGTCCCTGTGGTTTGCACATCCCATGTGGAGAAGCCCTGGCCTATGGTGCAGCAATCAGGGATCTCCAGGAGGTGTGGCTGAGGTGTTTTGGAGGAAAAAGAGATAAGTCTTTGTCCTTTCACTTCTTGTGTTAGAGGTTTTCTTACAAAATGGTTGCTCTTCCCACTAAATGACAACCTCTTGTTCTGCACTTTGGAAATAAAAATAAAATTTTGGAAATGTAAGACCTGGTATTCAGGAGGAAGGCAGATCCTGCAGCAGCACAAGGTTAGGGCAGACAGCTCAGGAACTTCCAGACTGGAAGACTGGTGTGGAGCTGCTCAGAGTGGCCAAACCTCAGAGCTTCCAGCAGTTGTTGAGAGCTGAATATTGCTGATTCTGTTCCTGAGCTTTAAAGTCACTGATTCTGGGACCCATGGTGTTTATCTACCCTAGCTTATAGGGTACTGAATTTGGTACCAAAGTTCCTAAAGTCTACCTCACTCCCGTATTTTTAGCAGCTAAGGGCATCCTGAATTCAGCTACGGAGCTACCCTAACAGCTCTGCCCTCTATAATGGGAAGAAACAGCAGAGCCTCTCCCTTTTTGGCCTTACCTTCATACTGTATGGGATGCATTGTGAACAAGAGTGCACCACAGCTCTGTGACCTTCATCTTCCCAGTGATAACAGCCTTCCTCCTCCTTCCACCTTTGGTCATAAAATAGCTACCCATGTAAATTGGTCATTTATTTTGATACGTTATAGGCTGATCTAAGAACTGGAACACAGGATGCTCACTCGGAAGCCAGCAGCAAGGTGGGTAGTTGAACCCTGAGCTGTTCTGCAGCGGTGGGCACATCAGCAGCTTTGCTTTTATATCCTGCTCAAACTAGGTGGTGTGCCAGCTTTTTTAGGCAGGTCTATTGTGATAGTTGTTCACAGTTGGTACTGTGAAGTGTGTCGCTTTTCCTTTCCAGATGCTCTGTGCTACCAAATAAGGGGAAAACATGTGTTTCCCAATGCTATGATAAGTCAGAGGTATAAGTTACAGCTTTACCATATTGAGAAAGGAATGCAAAGGCACCCTTCTCTATCAGCACAGAAAACGTTTATAGAATTCAGCTATAAGACATGGCAATATTCACTGAAGCAAAGTGTATCAGCGCTGAGAAGCAATTGGGGCTTTCTCTGTCTTGTTGATTTGCTTTTTAAGTTAAAAACTTTTTTTTCTAGTTAGATTTCTCTTTAGATACAATTCTACATTTTTTTCTTTTTTCCTTGGCTAAAGTCTCTCACAACTGAAAAAAAAGAATTATATCAGCTCATTTCAGTTAGCTTCTGCTTTTGTATAACATTTTCTAATTTTTGTGCACAGCTGAATTTAGTTTAGTTAATAATAAAATATCCAAAAAAGGGGGATACATGAAAATGAATCTAATCTGTTCACCACTTTGCAGTAGTTTATTTTTTTCCTTTTCAGTATTTTTTTCTTGCTTTGGTTTAGTGCCTTGTCTGAGAGGAATAAAAATATCCAGTTCTGTTACCATGCTTTCCTTAAGCAGGAAATGAGCTTAAAAAAAAAAGGCATTATCAGCCAAATTAGCTACACAATATGTTGCTAAGTTTCTCATTTTCAGATAGCTATTAAATAAATAAAAACAGAAACAGTGATTGGCACTCGGAAGCCCAAATAACCATGAAATCTGAAGCATTTCCTTCTGCCAGAACACGGTGGATGCTGGGAAAATCCGTTAGCTTGCTTCTTAACTCTGCATAAAAAAGCTTAGACAAGAGAACGAGCTTGAGCATTAGCCCATAGTGCTCCACATTTTCTTCAGAGCTGACAGAGTTTGTATTGAGAAATGCCCTCCTGGCTAATGCCAATAAGTTGTGTAGATTGTAGGTACGCCTGGGTGCTGACCTGACCTTTACTACCTTGTGGAGGTGGCTCTCCAAGGAAGACGTCTTTTCTGGAATGTTGTGGTGATGCTTTTGGGGCTGAGAGGCTGTGTGGGGTTCACCAGAAACGTTCCAGCACATCTGTGGTGACCACTACCACAACCACCAAAACCACCAGGCTCACCCTGGACCTCTCTGGCCAAGGCCACAGCTCTCCGACTTCCAGCAAGATGTCCAGTCACACATTGTGATGTCGGCCTCTATCTGTTTCCGTCTTGGTGGTTCTTTGATTTGCACATCTGATGAGAACTTTGGTTTAGAGAGGGAGGAGATGAAGACCAGGAATCCTGAGCAATCCAGAGATACAGTGCAGCCTACAGCCAGATGTGGTGATGGATGCTGCAAAGAAAGCATTTTCTTTTTGAACTGTCAGCACTGTCTGTGGCTTGACAGAATATTTTATCTTCATTTTAAACTTTTTACTCATTATTAAAATATTTAAATTGGCTGGTATGAAATGCTGTAGGAGTAAGTAGGAGTTTATTTCAGGGCAGCGGCGCTTAAAAAGAGCCCCATAAGCACAACCATGTACGGAGGCGACAGGGTATCGGTCCAGAGGAAAACTTACTGTCAGTGCAAATGTAATCCATATGTTAAAACTATAGAAAGTTTTTGTTAGTCTCATGGTTTGGCTAATATCAAGGAATGTTCCCTCCTGGGAGACTTAACTTTTAAGATCACGTAATGATAAGTGCTGTAATAAAATAATCTTTGGGGGTGATGTTAGAACTGGAGCTTTGGTTTTGGAATTATGTTCCATATTGATAGATAATGACATTAGTTGACTTGGGGGGCAGTGGGGATTGGTAATGACTCCATCTCACGCACGGTAAATACAAACAGCTCTGACACTGTGGTTTAAGGAAGAGAGATCTGCTGTTTAAATGAATGTGCCACAGGTTTCTACCTCAAGAGAACAGGAGCTGACAATTTGTGAATGCCATGCTGTACTTCCTAAGAAAGCAATGTGGCTATTCCTTGTTTTTTGCAGGAATGTCAGTCTATCAGTAGCACTGACATGCTAGCATTGCAGTTCAATGAAAAAATGGGTGGTTGAAAAAAAATAGCTAAAAAACACAAGCATTTTCTTGTCTCTATGTTTTAAGATAAAATTTTCTCTCTGTTCAATTATGCATAGTTCTAGGTCATACTGAAATGAGGTGCAAATTTACAAAAGGAACAGAAAATGGCTGCTGTTGAGATAAGCATGGGAGGAGGGGGTTGTCCAGAGAGCAAGCAAGAAAGCTTTGGGTGTAGAAATAACTGTGATACAGTTTGTTTCTCTGAAAATCAGAGTAGGGTGAGACAGGCTGGGATCAAGGCCAAGTTTTCAAAACAGCTCAGGGGCACCTAGATAAAGTGCTGGATTTTGGATTATGTTGTACTCTAAGAAATAAGGCAGTCAGACTATGAGGGAATTGGTGAGAGCTGAGTTCCATTGCAAATCCAAGTGCATACTACTTTCTTCCTCCAGGCTGCTATCAGTGATCAGCGAGAGACTGTGTCCAGTACAAATGAGTCCAAATATGCAAGGGTAAGTCTATTCCTGAAATAAAGAGGTTATACTACTTGACACTGTCCAGTCTAGCTAAAAAAAAAAAAATAAAAAGGTATTACACATTACCATATTCCATGTATATGACTTGTAGTTGTTCATTCTGGCTAGCTGTGATGTTCTTCAAGGATGGAGAGCTTTAGCATGTTGCTTGTTGGACAGGGAAACATCTTAAAACACACATAGTGCCACATGCAAATTTTTTTATGAGAGGTGGTGATATCCCTTAAATCTCATCAGTGATGCAGCTTAGCACTTGTGGTTTGGGATAAAAGAGAAATAAATCATTCAGGCAACTTCAGCCAATTTTTTTTTTGTGTGTGTGTGTGCTACGTGCCATATATCCTACATATTTGCTTCTGCTGCAAATTCCGGTGATAGAAAAATACACTAATATTTACCAAACAACTTGATTACATTTGACATAGTAGGTTTATACAATAATTTCTTTAAGATACTTTCTGTTTAAAAAGAAGGAAATCCTTTAGCAGGTCATCAGCAACTTTTCTGTACCTCCTCAACAGACTCTGTGGGAAACTGTTGGAAGATTGATTATCAAGATTAATATTTATTTATTTATATTACCACAGTTCCCTTTAAACACGTTCCTCTCTTTTGCTATGAATAGCATGTTAGAAAAAGCATTTGCACTCCCAACTGTTTACAGTCTGCAGTACTGCTTTCGAAAACTGACAATCTCAGTGAATGCTGACAGATAAAAAGTTTGCTACAGCTTGTAGCTGCTTCAGACTTTTTGCCTTAAGTACAAGGAAAGTGAATTCAGGACACACTTCTGATATGTTACTGCTAATGTTGTACCTTTTTTCTTAGCTTCCATTTTAAACCATGTTAACAGCAACCTTAATGAAATGGGACCTCAAAAACAGAATACAAGCAAAAAAGATGCTTTCCTTAGGACATTATAGCAATTATCTTACAAAAATGCTCTAATATTTTGTTGTTGATCAGACAAGAACATTGGATGAGATGTGTGTATGCACATACCAGCCTAAAATTTATTAGGAGATACACAATATGTTTACATCTTTCACTGTTTATATTAATGTTTGATAGTGTTGCTCTTCTACACAAAGTAAATTTTACAAAAGTATTTTAAGAGGTCAGATGCTAGCACTGGTCATGCATATCTACTGTTTTTATTACAACTGTAGAAGTGACATTTAACCTAAGTTTATAAGTATTTTTTCACTGTGGTATTGAAAGTCCATTCAGAAGTAAGAAGTATAATGTCAGTTTTATAGAGAATAATAAATTACTTGTATTGTCTGTATTTTCATTCAAAATATTGAGAAATGTGTTTGTTTTGTGATGTTATTGTTCTTGCTAGACTTGTTCTTTCTTCAAGCATGAATCACGTTAAGATCGTGTCATGGACACTTCAGAAAAAATCCTTAAGGACAGTCAAATTGTGGGTCTGTTACTGCAAACAAAATAATTTCATAGAAAGGACAGTGAATATATGCCTGAGGTACAGTAATTCATTGAAAGGCTGTTTCTTGTAATGCTGTGTGTCATTTTTAAATCCTAAAGGTTTGAATTTATCCAAAATATGCTAGGTGCTTCCCTAACACAGTTTCCCCGTATTTTTACATCAAATATATGAAAAGAACAATTATATTTGCACATTTAAATGGCATCTAAGAGTATTCATACGTTTAATCTAAGTAAAGATACAGTTTATTGACTTACAGATTATTTTACAGCATTTCTGTGGGATTTATGTCTGCTTGATTTTAAAGTAAATGTTTTTTGTAAATGCGAACTAAAATAAGAATCTAAGAGGAAAGCTGCTAGATGGATGGTTAAGTTATTTTCCAAAGCAGCGATTTCTGAAAGCCGATAGGTGCTACCTCTTTCTTCCTCTCCACTGAATTGAATCATTTGCCCACATTCCTCTGGATCATCCATCTTCAGACAGTAGACATTTTCCTGTGTTTTAGTGCATCTTTCACTCCTCCTTTCTCTCCATCATCCTCATACTGCCCTGATATTTATTTGCAGCTCCCTGTTACACTATCAGCAGGAAACAGATCCATCACACAGTGAGGTTATAATCATATGTGGGTGTGTGTCCCTATTCTTTGCACATCAGTGTATTTGGGGTCATCTCTTGAGAAGTGAGTTGAAAACAAATCGCACTTTCCTCCCTCTGTGTGATTAAATCCATTTTATGAAAAAGAGTAGTCAGTGTTTACTATTGAAGCAGTCTGAAGTCAGTAACGCAGCACTCCTGAAAATGCACATTAGTATTTGCATTAAAAATATTTGTCTAAAAATATGCCCGGACCATATCAATTTATCTGCTACTGAACAGTGTCATCACAAGATGTGTCCACTATTTGTCATGGTTCTGTAGGCCATATTAAGTAATGATTTATCACTGGCACGTTGTCCTTCTAGTTCAAGTTATTGGCTAAATGGTGTCTGTGAGTGTCTTTACTATCTGCCTATCAGGGTCAAAGTGCAGGTTCCCAGGAGATAAGTCTCTGATTCGAGTGGCTGTTTTGCTGTTCAGAAACTTGAACATTATCCTGAGATGCCACTTTCCCTTCCTGCTCTGTTCTGAATTTCACCTCTTGCTTTACTATCTCTGCACAGTGAAAGATCAGGCTACAAACCTTCACCCGAGTAATTTCCTAAGAAACACTCGACATCAGTAGCTGTGAGCAGCAACAGAGACCAGTCACACTCAGACTGAATTTGTCCTGTCGAGATGGCTGTGAAGTAACAAACATCATCCTGATTTGACAATAAATTGTAGCCTAGAGCAGCAGTGCCTAGGCATGTGATTTAGAAGAACTCTTAACATATAATGTTTTTTCAGAGTGTAGAGCAATAAATGCCATAATTTTGATTGGATACCACCTGTAGGGAGAATAAAAGCAGGATAATCCTGACTGTAGGCCTGTGTGACAAAAGGCATTTTGTCTGATAAACATAAACAAAAATTGGTTTATAGACAACTTCTGTGAAACAACATCTCGAACTGTTTCGGCTTTTGGCAACCTTGTTTTGCTAATGAGATACCAGTGGAAACAAAGGCTATATCTGTTCCTGTCAACTGGAACTGGTAATAAAAAGAGACATAAAGATGTGGAATTAGAACTGTGTGGGATTTTGGAAGTGAAGTGGTATTTTCCTTCTTTTTTTACTTAATGAGGAGCTTATGTCTAATGTGCTTATTCTCTGGTTTAGGTTATGTAGTCATCAGTGGAAGGAGTCCCTTATAGAAATGTAGGAACTGGATTAGATTTTTCAGGATGCAAATGATTTTTAACCATTTAGGTTCTTTCTCAAGCTCCTATTTCATCAGCATGCTGAAAACCAAAGTCTTGAACTCTCATAGAAGAGAAGGTGAGGCACTGAAATCTCTGATGTAGCTTACCTTTATCTGAGCCTCATATGGGTAACCTTTGGAATGGGGTAGCCGAACTACACGAAATGTTTTAAATAGGGAGGTAAAATATTAATCATGATACTGTGCTGATTTCATTTGTCTGTAGAACTATTCATGTTCTGTTATTAGGTATTGATGCTGCAAAACACATGTAATTTTACTTCCAAAACTACTGCCTTCACATAACTATATGGTTTTAACACTTCATCATAGAGGTAAGTTTGTACACAAACAACAGTTTCTCAGCTGTAGAGTCCTAAAAGTAATGTTACTTCTCATATCCTGGCATTACATAGTGTCTTTAGTTTAAAAGGACTATTGAACTTCTAAAGAAATTGCTGTGTTGCATCAGGCTGAAGGCCCCTGGGTTCCTTGAACATCCTCCTCATTGTGTCCATCTTTTGAGGACAAAGCTGGAACAGGGTGGGAGGCAGGTGCGAGGAAGCCCCACTGAATTTCCTGGGCAAGAGCCTTAAGTAGCAGATTCTCACAGTTAAGCGGGAGCTGGGAATGCAGATTACATGAATACCTCTGTGTTTTAATGGAGCCTCCATCAGACACCCCTGCATGAAGTGACATTTAACATGGTGTATTTTGATGTCAAGTGTTTTCAACTTTTTCCTGTTCCTCAAAAATGGCTGCTAGGAAATGGCTATTTCTGTCCCCTTACATAAAATGACCTTAACGTCATCCCTTACCACTGAGGCCATCTGCCATATTTTGGTAGTATCAAACTGCCTCAGATCACAGAATGGAGTGGTTGCATTCATACTGCTTTTCTGGAGGTGGACCTTGCTCCATGCTAACTCCTCACAGTTGTTTTGATAGACAGAATAGGAATCATCTCAGTGATTTTTGCTGCAGCTGAACAATGTAGATAACAAAGTTCCAGTATCTGGAAATATTTCCTGGCTCTTTCTCACAGAGAGTTTATGGTCCCCATAGAAGTCTCACTTATGTTGATGGGATTTACAAATATATTGCTCCCTTGGATTTAACTCATGGTCACAGAGAGATTTCATTGACTTATGTTTGTTATATGGTATTCAAATGCTAGGACACAACCAAGCATGAAATTACCAAATGAACCTGCTGGTTAGAAAAGAGATTGTGAGTGATCTTGTATGTAATCAAGCACCAGTTCTTGTTGAGGGCAAAGGGGTGAGGGGTTGAGGACAATGTCTGTGAATTTGTAGGTGGAAATGAGCAAAGTTACGGTGGTGAGTCGGGATAAGAAAGTGGAAAAAAAGTGTACTTTCATGGAGTAATTATGTACACAAAAGCACATTTTCCATTCCTTTTTCCCCCATTCTATGCTTTAATTTTTCTTGACATTGGATCCATTATGGTATCGTATGAGTTTCGTCACAGAAGTAAATAACAGCTTGTTTCCTTGGGAGCGATTGAAAAACAGAGTAAAAACAGCACTTACTGTTTTTGAAAGTTGTCAGATTGTCATGGCAGTGAAGTGTTGCATCATGTTGTCATGACAACTCAAATTATAAAAACTGATTTAAAGAGAAATAAAAGCACTCTTCAGTGCTGAAAATCATGCAGCTTTAAAGGGTTCAGTGTTTTTTTTTCTCTCTCTTATTCTAACTCCCTCATGTTTGTAAAGAAGTGGGCAATATTCATTCGGGACTCTCACCAAATAAAGACTTGCAGGGCACAGTGACTCGAGGAGCTGTGGACCAAACCATCACCATCCAAAACTGGGGGAAAGCCAGAATGGGATACAAAGGGGTATTTATTTGTTTTTCTTTTTCTTCTTCTTCACTGTTTGCGCAATTTTTCATTCAAGCAACTCTTCACAATATTGTTAAGGTGAACAGATACCACACACTGTGGGTTCGTCAGGGATAAAGAGAGGTGAGACTGCGATGTGTTCAACCTGTTTAAAGATTCCAGTACGATTTCAGGAGCCCTCAGCCATGACCTGGTTCTGTTTCTCCATCAAAATCAAGAAGCATTTACTTTCTGTGCCAATGGCTAGAGAGCAGAAGTAGGTTAGTGCTCACCACTATTGAAGTCTCATTCTCTCTGCAGAGTGTGCTCAGAATGATTCAGACTGTTTAACAAAGAGTGGGAATGAGCTGCAGAACCAAAAGAAGATAAACAAACAAACAAAAAAAGGTAAATCACGCAGTTTGTCAGTTTCTGTGAGATAGCTGTCACAAAAACCAAAACACTGACACTGAACTGCTAAACAGCAGCAAAACCGCTTGCTCGAGCAAGGTCAGGTAAAATTTGATTTATCACACTGCCTTGGTCTTGTGTACTTGTAACACAGCTTCATGCAATCCAGCCCTCGCATGAATGGAGGGAACAATGTTTGTATATATCGTACAGTTACTTCTGTTCTTATCCAAGAACTTCTCAGGCTCTCATCTCGTTTCATCTGGATCTTGCAGATGGGCAAAGATAATGTTGCTGTGGCTTCCAGGGAAGCAGGCCTCCATGCAGAGTGAGTCTGGAGAGCTCTCTGCCTGCGGGCAGGAGCATGCGCTCCGGATGAGACTTCAAAGGGAGCCAGCGCAGGAAGAAGCTCTGACAAATGACCCAAGTGCAAAAAGGAGCTCACTGTTAATCATTTGATGCTTATCTATGAGCAACCAATTTTTACTGGTTTTCATAAATTGTCTAATTGACTAAGGGAATGAAAGGTACTTTAGAAATGGATTGCATGACATGAAATCTTCAGGTACTTCAGAGAAAGCAATTCCCTGTGAAGAAGATGGCCACAGTGGTTGAGGAAGTCTTTCTGCGTTAGCCATGCTCTGAATCTTTTTAAAATCATCTCTTTTTTATTTCTGTACTGGGGGCAACTACCATTTTCAAAGGCCTTTGTGTTGAGTAGTTCCATAACAGATGTGAAATGATGGTTTGAGAAAAAAGTTGTTCCTCATAAAACTCTTCGCCTGTCACATTAGGTGCCTTCCCATTCAATTCAATTCAAGTCCCACACACTTTGGGACTCACGCAGTTTTCAATAAAATAAAATAAGATCATAATGGAGAAATGTATTTCTTCTTCTCTTTGTTTAAAAGAAAACAGCTTCATATTAAATATAGACACAGAAATTGTGTATGTTGCAGCTTAAAATTAGAGTGAGGAACAGTTATCTTAGGAACAAGAGACAATCTGTGAACTGTCGCTGTGATTAATGAGAGATTCTGGAATTTAACAGAATGGACTAGAAATGAAACATTTTGGTGATCCAAACAACAATTGTATCTAAAGCCGTAGATGATCATCTGACTTGCACTGCACTGAACAGCACATTAGTCACTTCTTTCTTTTGCAGTCTTCCCCAACATTTGCAGTCCGTCTGTTAACTGTGCTCAGTGCCTGTGCAGCAGCCTGAAGTGACCTTATCACTGTGCCTTTACCAGTGGTGAGGAAAAAGAAATACAAATGTAGTATTATATACATCTAGTCATCAGGAGAGTTTTAGTTGCTCTTGAACCATCTTGCTGGTGCAGGTGTGGTGTTTGGGGCTGCATTTGATGAGAAGAGATGGTTGCAAAGATGGGAAAGCTCTCTGCTGTCTCAGCCATCTCCATTGGCAACATCTTGCCTTGCAGGGGGAGAATTTAATTCTCCCTTCCTTAACCCATCGTCAGTGCTGCATTTCTGATTTCATGTTTTAATTGCACACAGAAGATAGTAACTATCATGTCCCAAACAGGCTGGATCTCACCCTACCTTTCTCTTTCCTTCTCTTTCTTGCTTGGACCTGGGCCACAGCAGGCCAGAGCTGATACTGAAGGCTTTCAGAAGCAATAGTGCTACACTTAAAATTCAAACCAAGCTGTGCTGTGAAGTATTCCTGACATGACTGATGCAGAGTGGGTGATTCATGGCTGGGTTTGCAGCATGTCTCTCTCACCCACTGCCCGTGTCTGCTGTTTTCTTATATGTT
Organism: Tetrao urogallus; assembly: GCF_951394365.1. Lineage (NCBI taxonomy): Eukaryota > Metazoa > Chordata > Aves > Galliformes > Phasianidae > Tetrao > Tetrao urogallus. Next base: position 14,674,553 of record NC_136815.1, read on the forward strand.
TACCCCAGGCAGCAGAATGTATGTCTGAACCTGCACTACACTGTTAGATGAGTGTACCATAAATGGCTGCTTATTAATACATGGTTTTTTGTATCCATCTAGATTTTAAATTGCTGATGCACATACTTGTAAAATCAGTACTTTTGCCTATGAATGGATCCTTTTACTGAGGCCAGAGGAAAAGAGAGAAATGTGGAAATAATTCCAGGTCTGATTTTTCACATTCCTGTATGTAACTTTTTTTGATCGAATTGCATCGCTTTCAGTCTATCTAGTGCTGCCTATCCAGATCACCAGTTAAGAGCCATGCAAGTTGCAGCATGTTTCAGGCATTAATAGTGGCCAGGTAGTATTATACTATTTTTAATGAATGTCTGTTTTCTATTCTTTGCTATGCTTTCTTTGGAAAGAAGCCCATGTAACAAAGTATTAAGAAAACAGACTGCTGCCCTGGAATGTGTATATTAGCTGCAGATTATTTCCTATTAGCAGATTAGCTGCAAGGCTATTGGCTCTGAAAGGTCTTTGAGCGTATTTTGTTTTGTAGCTGATTCAAGCCATGGGAGAGAATTGCCACCCTGATTGGGAAGAAGAATTAGCTACTGTTGCCATGGCCACTGGAGCTCACACTCGCATTGTTAACTCCAGTGCCCTCTGATGAGATGCCACAGCGTGAGCTCCTTGGTTTTGTTAATGAAATGATAGAATATGTTTTTTTGGGCAGGCAAGGAGCAGGCTGGGTAAATCCTGTGAGAGATATGTGAAATGTTTTGGGTTTTTTTTTCATTTTTTTCTTGAATTTGGTGTCTGATTTAGGAAGTGCTGCTGCTTTACCTTGGTGATGCTAGGCTGTGAAATCAGGGTGTGTGGGACTGCCTGTAACAAAATTCTGCTGTTTCCTGTTGGAGGGGATGGAGCTGGTTCTGCTCCTCAGCTGAGGAGCGCCAACCTGCGGGAACCTGCTGAATCCAGCACAGGAGAGAGGACTGGGTTAGGGCAGCCCACACAGGCATTTGGGTAGGATTGTAAAGCACATCAGGGCCTGTAGAAACTGGAGAAATGATCCGTGTTGGTTAGGGCTGCTGTAAACTGCAGTAGCTGTAGCGCTGTCTGTCTAGCTGCAGGCAAGAAACACAGGACAGGTTTACTTTCCAATTGCTTTGGCAGAGATTGATTTCTTGCCTGGGCTCTGAGGTTTGGCATTTAACACCCATCCCTTAGAAATAGTAGTTTGAATACAGGAAAAAAAGTGTCAATAACAGAGTTAATAAGAGCATTAAAAATGTATGAAATTAAATCTAACATATTTGTGAAATAAATGAATCATAGAATTATAGAATCATAGAATCAGAAGGTTGGAAATGACCTACAAGATCATCTAGTCCAACTGTCTCCTCATCACATTGCCACCACTAGCACTAAAATAATATATATGAATATATTTGACTAATCAGAGGTAGACTGGGATCACATCTATTTCATACATCTGTTTAAGTTTTATGGGTGTTTCAAACACAGAAATATATATTATTAGAACTTAAATCCATGGTAATGGTAAACAGAAGATGATAGCTGTATATCAAACGCCTGAAATGTGTGCAAGTAATTTTGAGTAGAATGCTTATTTTCTTTTTAAATCTATTTTTTCCCTTCTCACATTCAAAGTTAGAATTGGTCACCTTAATTAAATCTCCTTACGTTTCCAAACTCTTTACTTAAAACCACGTTATGAGATTGTGTAACATGTGGAAATGAGCCAAAGAAATGTATTTCCACTGGCATAGTAAAGTGTTGGCATTGGGTATTTTTCAACTCAGCAGCAGGGTGTGGATGATAGGCCAACATGCGTATAATGTGTGTCATGCTGTATGGCATGGAGCAAACTACAACATGGGTGGTAATGGGGCTGTGTCACTGCAAATCACTGCTTTTTATAGTGGATATTTTTAAATGATTTCAGACTTATCCTGGGAAAAATCATGGTCGGGATTATTACAGAGAATATTAGAAGCATACAAACTGTTCATGATGGTTTCTCAACAAGGTCAAGCTGTACATTCACTTGCAGGAAGGAGAACAGTATCTCCTGCTAAGGAGTCATGAGTAGGGCTGGCCTTGCCACAGCACCTCCTTCAGTCTGGGGCTTTTGCTCTTCTCACTTACCCTTGCATAGATCTGTTTCTCCTCTTTTTCTAGATGTATTGCTTTCAGTTTCTGCAGGGGCTAGAGGGGATCATGTAGGAGGTGAAAGAATGTCTGCAAAAATGCAAAAGGGAAAGTAGTTTCGTTCAGCTTAAATCAGCATCTGATGGAATGGAGGAGTTGGTAAAGGAACTTTAGCTTTCAGGAGGGACTGTGTTTAGATTGGCACCCAGGTGAGGTGGAAGACAATGAAAATAGAAAAGCCTTAGTGTGGCAGCACAGTCCTGGCCTCCGTACTTTCTTGTTTCACATAGTTCTGCCCAGCTGGCATTTGGTACTGCTTATCATTGGTCACATCAAAGTAAATGCTTAATAAATCCAGGAATACTAAAGAGCTGAAAACTCTACTCTAAAATACAAGCTATTTATGCAGCAGGGCAAAAGCTCAGGTTTACACAACTATTTCTTTCACTGTGAAAAAAAAATAAATCTTACCACATAACAGAAAGTAGGAAAAAAGCTGTTGCAGTAGAAAATACACATGAATATATGCATATATATTTATTTCTATCTATTTACTCCTTAGTATCTCTGTAAATATGACAGGAAGGTTTTCTGGTTTCTAGAAGCCACCTTCATGCTTCCAAACAGTCAGAAGTTGTATGACTTCTGGGAGGAATGTGTTTTGACCCAAAAGTCACTTCTAGATCATTTTGTACTGTAATTGAAATCTTGATGCACAAGTTGTTTATCCTGAGAAGAGGGCTGATACTGGATAGAATAGTGCAGAATTAGCAACTGTCATTCAGGGCCAAGGAAAAGGATCAGGTCTTTATTTTGATCTCAAGATATCAGTGAACAGTGCCTTTCAGATTACATATGGTGACTTTCAGTGTTAAACAAATCACCTAAGAAACAATATAATAAAAACAGCGAAGTTCCATTTGATCATTCTAATTTTGATGATATCCAGTTCCAATTAATGCAATTTTCCCTGATTTCTAAAGTGCTTCAAAACAAACAAACAAACAAACAAAAAAAACAGCCTTACGTGGCATTCCATAGGTGAAAACTATGTCTAAACCAGTAGTCATCCTTTGAAATTCCAGTGTTTAATTTTGCTTATGGCCTAAGGGAGATGAAAATCTTCATCTGAGGAAAATTCCTGAATTCAGATGATATTACAATTAATGCTTCATAATCTCTGCTTTTATTTGTGCACATATTTTGAAATAAATGCTTTGCTCGTTGTAAGTTTAAAGTGCAGGTTTTCTCCCTGTGGCTAGTCTGACTGAAATGGTAGCGTATCTTCCTATCAGTCTTTTGTCTTAATGGAATATTTGACATCAAGATGACTTGTGACTGTGGAAATGAGTCCATTTGGCAGGAGAGCTAGCTTTCCCACTTATGTTCCTCATTCTGTAATGGTAGTGCAGGGGGTGGAATGGAATTTTCCTCTATTCTTGGAATTTCAAGGTACAGATGGGATATCTAAATGGAAGGCATCATTTCTGAGACATGCGTTTTGTCAGAATAATGTGATGTTCAGCAGTGAGTTTCTTGACCAGTGTGCTTAAGGAAAATCTAAAGCCTTTCTGTGTTTGTCTGTTGTTGGATAGTGTGTCTCATCATGAAATTCATGTATTTGATGGAATGGTTGTGTACTGGAATAAAGGTTCTTTTGATTTAGTTCTAAGACAGTAGTGGAAGATTTGGGATTTTATTCAACAAAGAGTCATCATATGTGGTTACCAACTCTTGGTAAAGCTTGAAGTCTTCCTGAAACTGGAGCAAGCCCTTTTTGATAGGAGTTTTTCTTGTTTCTTAGAAAACTAGCAAATCTTTCCTTCTTCCTTTTCTTTCCATCTCATCTCTCCAGGAATAGGAATTGAGTTCTGTATCTTCTTCCCTATCTTAGAAAAAAGCCTCCTAGAATTTGCCACCCAGAACCCTTCATGATTTTTCAGTTTCTGTTCAGATGTAAGCACACAAGCTCTTTTAAATAAAATTATCCACACTGAAAGGAAAAGGGATGGAGGGGAACTTCCAGTGTTCTGTAGTGAAAGGGGACTCATTTTTCTGTAACATTTTCCATGTAACGCTTTTGTTTGCACATAGATATTGATTTTCCATCTTCAGAAGGCAGTTGTTTATAATAAATACTGTGGTGAGCTATTTTTGCTCTATTAACTTCATACTCTTCAGAACTCTGGCTTTACTTAGTAAGGGTTTTCAGAGGTCTTTTGTGATAGAACAGATATGGTACAGTCCTGGATTTGCATTTCAGAGATGTGGATATAATTAGCAGTTTAAATCTTTTTTTTTTTTTTTTCTCCTTTATTTTTGCTTATGAGTAGAAGTGAGTTGTTTTGTAACATGGATAAGAATGGGATCTTGCATAGCCTGAAATTGGAGAAATGCTAATAAAAGGAAACCAGGTAAGTATGTAGAGGTGTTACATTGCATGGTGCACAGTGGAAATGCTTTATAGTGATCATAGCCTACATGATAGAATAAATAATGGAAAGAAACACATATGGGAACGTTTTAACTGCTGTATATGTGAAAATATCAATAAATGCCATAAGCAGGAAAATGCAGTTGAGACTTGCTTTCCATTGGTTTTTAAGACAGCCCCATGGGTTTCTTTTGGAGATATCTAACTACAGGGATAGTCATTAAGAACATGCATTAAAAATTCCTGTGAACTTCATTCCTACTCACTCATGGAGAAGAAACTTCCAAGGCTGTATGTCAGCACAGTGAATCATTAGTATTAGTAGCAAGTCCTTAGAAATGTTACCTCAGAGGCTTTCTTATAGATATTAGATGGAAGGTAGATAAAGAGCATTTCAGAAGTTCAGATGGCTTTGTAGATATATTCTGCATGTTCCGTTTGTCCTAGTATTACTTAGCCTTACTTTGGCTGACTAACAGATGTGTTTGCCTGAGCTTCCTAAGGAGTTAATAGCATTTATGCTCCAGTAGAAAATGCTCAAAAGTTCAACAACATTTATATTTTATATTCATCTAATGGAAAAATGTGCACAGATGTGAGAAGGTGGGTACACTAAATGATTGAGGACATTAGAAGAAGAAATCAAAGCCACTTATATGCTTATGATCTTTTAATTAAAGATGGTTGAGTGAAGATCAGTGGAATTAATTCTAGTTTCCTTAATGGGCAGTGGAAGTGATTTTGTTCTCTTTGTAGTGTACCTTTGTTATTTAATTGCAAAGGCAGATGGTAGTAAATGTAAGTGCTGGTTAAGGCTGGTGGTATATTCTGGTCTGAAATGCTGAATGAAGGTTTCCGTTAGACATGGTGTCATTGTTAAAGTACTGAACTTGGCTAATAACAGTCTCAAATGAATAGAAGCAGGTGCACATACACGGAGTTAGAACCTGACTTCATGTGTCTTGTTTTCCAATACCCTGACTGCAAAGCAGTCCCAACTGCCAGAGTACTCACGGTGGTTCTTAGTTGACATTGGACTTGCCATTCTGTTTGGATGCTGATGGCACTGCTGAGATGGCAGCAGCACTACAATGGTACAAAAGGGCATAAGTTTATATCATCTTCTGGTGATTGTTCAATGTGAAAAGAAATCACAGTGCTATGGGGAAATTCCCTCCTCTTGTACTGTCATTTTATGATTCTTACAATGATCTACATGTATTAATATCCCCTTGAAATCACTGGAGATGTTCTGTGAATTGCTAAACTTAATTCTTAAACAGACTTTAGTGTGCTACATGCACACTAGAGATTCGTGTCCATTCTTCACTTTGCCTGCAGACAAGGAGTAATTCATTACTTGGAAAGTGCTGTAGTTTACCTTAAATCTGAAAGGCTCAAACTTCTGTGGCACCATGCTTAACAACTCTCTTGATGTGGCACAGACTGTAAGTTTTCCTCTCTCCCCTCAAGGTAGAAGCCTTTATCAGACAGCAAAAGAGGAGTCATCAGCTTCAGAGGCAGTGATTGAAAGTCATCTGCTGTACCCAGGGGCGTGGGTTTGCTTCTTTGATGTTGTCATCTTACAAGCCACAGTCCACTTCCCAAAATTTCAGTATATATTTGAAAAATGTACAGTATGAAAAATGGTACTAAAGCTATGACTTAACAACTGTTGTTTTTTTTTTTTTTTTTCCCAAGACTTCTTGGTATTTCCTATATAGACAGCAAACTTTCTTGACAACTGCATTTTCTTTTATTTTTAACAGTTCCATCTTATCTTCTTAAATTCCTGCACTCATCTTTGAGTTCTACAGTGTATAATGAATAGATAATGAATGTGACAGTAGATTAAAATTATTCCATTTCAATATCTTGAAGTGATGCTCCATGCCAACAGAACTCTGTAGATAAACAGTGTAATTAATGGATTTAGAAACAGGAGGAGTGCTTGGATTTTCAAATTAAAATCTAAAGGTAGTTCTTAAATACTGAGAAAAAGTTGAGTTGGTTTGTAGTGAAGAAAAATAGTGTTCTTATTGTCCTGAGGGTGTTCAGATTAAATTAATTTTACTTCATTAAAAAAGTAGTGCTTTCATATATTGCTTTGAAATTCAGAAAATACCGAGACATAAAATAGCCTTTTTATTTTTTTGTTTTTTTCTTTAAAGTTATGAAATTTATTATAAATAGAAATTGAAAGTAGGTGTGAGTAAGATGCATCAATTTTTGATCATGGTAAGTACTTTTCAGATGTCTTAAAACTTTCTTAGTACTTACAGAATAGTCCACTTTTCATATTCTGTTTCTTCTTAATTTACAGATAATAGAAATTTGTCCTTTTGTGTTCACTTACAAATAGTGATGCATTATTTTTTTTAAATCTTCTGTAATTCCTTTAATATACAATTATTTATGGACTACGCAGTGGAAAAGCTCTTAGGTTTAAGCCCTGAAAATCTCTGGGTCTCCTTGCTGTGGCAAAACTCTTTTTCATGTGAAAGAAAATGGGAAAATGTATAAAAGAAAGGTGGATCACAGATGACATTTCTTTCTCATATATTTGCATATATTGTTCTCAAAATCCACCAGAAGGCAAAATAAAACAGCATAATATATTGTAAGCTATTTTTCTCACAGTTTTCATACAGTTGTTTTTTTTGGGTTTTTTTTTGTTGCTGTTTTTGTTTTTTGTTTTTGTTTTTTTAAGTATAGCCAGTTCTTTGTGAAATTTCTAGTTTGAGAGGAAGTCAGGTGAGGAGACTTGGCCGTGCTTAACACCATGATCTCCACAATTTGTAACTCCGGAGAGGAGGAGAATTATGGTAGAAAGAAATAAAAGAAAACTTGTGAGGAGTGATTCGCTGTATGGAACTCATTTTTACAGCGTTTACTGTGATTCTGAAAGCAGCAAGACCTCTTTCATCTGACAAAATCTTCTCTACTACAGAGGCTTGTAGAATGTCTGATATTAGCTGTGCACCTAGCAAGCCTGTCATATTCTGCATGAAATATAAGCAAGGCAAAAACTAAACAGCTGTGACTTGAAATAAACTGGTTTCTGGCTTATTACTTTTCTCCACGTGGCTTTTGATGACTAGTAAGAGATTCATGGTAATAGTGAATACAGTTCTGAAGCAGGTACAATTGTCACGTAAGTGCTGCTGATTTCCTGTTTGTGCTAGTGGTTTGAAGTAAGTCTGCAACATTCTGTACTTGTATGGAGGTGGGAGTTCCTGTTTGCAGAGTTGTTTGAAACTTAAGTTGAAGTGAATGAATCAGCTTCTGCAAAGTTAGTACCACAAAACCTGAAGTACGTGTCATGCCATAAAATAAGAAAGCAGTATAGTTTTCAAGCCCAGTAATGATGAAGCCAGAGAGTCATTGATAGCCTCTGTGTGAGCTCTCCACTGTGAAGCACATCTTCCCTTCTGCAGAACGACACAGCTCCAGCCTGATTTTTCCAGCTACTCAGTTGGAGCCAGGATTCCTCAAGCCTGCTCTTCTTTTGAATTCAAGGTCACACGGTAATCTGGCTTTACATGGTGCTTGGGAGAGTCTTCTCCATCAGGAGGTTTCACAGTTTGGTAGAGAGTGCACTTCAGTGAGAAGCTTATTTTGTAAGAGCTGTTTTCACTTTCACACAGAATTGCTTCAGGTAGTGTTCCTGCTGAATGACTCCTATGCCACAGTCAGGCATAATGCTGCTTCTGCTTCTTTGCTGTAAGCTTTTTGCCTTTCCAGAAGACTGCAAAGCAACAGAATTAATGAATGAAGGTTTTCAACCTCTTCTGGCTTTCTTTATGCTTCTAGAGAAAGAGATGAACACCTGATGTGAGCTTGTTGAATTATTACATCCACAGTTTTCTAGAGGCACCTGAATTAAGTATAATCACTGAAGAGAGGGGACAACCTGAAGCACTGCTGTCCCTCTCTGAAGGTTCTTCACCAATAAGGAGAGACCTCATATTGTTAAATGAACAGCCTTGCCCATCCTTACTCTGTAGCAGAAGTATCATCTAAGTGAGGCGCATAAATTAGGCAGAGGTGGTGACTGTCTCTTTAATAAGTACAGATTTATTTTTGGAATAGACTGCTTTTGAACAGATAATTGTTTGTTACAAATTGAACCCAACTTTTCAATTGAGGAAAAAAATCTAAAAATCCAGAAAAACATGTACATAATAGCAAGGGGGAAAAAAAAAAAAAGAAAAAAGATAAAAAAAGAATCTTCTTTAGTTAGTGTAAGTCATCATTAGTCATCATGCTTTTATTTTCATCTACATGGAGATAATCTAGGCATTTGGAAATATTATGTTTGTGTAAATCTGTTGTACAATCTACACAGTGAGTAATGTCATAGCTCAAGCTATGTTTTCTTTCAACTCATTTAGCTTCATAAAGGAAGCAGGCATCTCTGAACGTCATACTGCATCAGACTGTTAGCATGGAATGAACTGGAAATGCAGCTACTGTGTTGTTTGCAGTTTTATTATTTAGAATTAGGAAAGTGGATTCAAATGACCTCTGTGGTAGTATTCATTTGTCTTAAAAAGAATTCTACTGTGGAGCCTTTCGGATGAGCAGAAAAAAGAAAAGAACAAAAGACGAAATGTCCTCCATTTCCAGGGAAAGCAGTGGTTAAGTCATTTCCCCGCCATCTTCCAAATGAGAGTGTGTTCGGGGGCTGGTTCACAATCATCAGACTGCTTATTGGCTGCTGTTTCAAGTGTGAGCAGCCTGGTATGCTTTCCATAGTGTTCATCATAAATCATATTACAGCCATGAGTTTGTACCCCATCCAGTATTTCTTTTTCCAAGCCAGTCTTACACATGAAACATTAACCAGAACAATTCTAAATGTGCACGTGGGGCTTAAAAGTAGGCACACTGAAAAAGATGTCCTGTGCCATTTGCTGCACTGTTTACTGTCTTCTCTGAAATGGTAGCTCTTACATCCAAGGGGTGGAAAAAGACAAAAAGAAGATAAATGCATGTGACACAGCTGAAGAAATCTGGGTCATAGGTGACCTCAAAATATTGTTCTAAGTGGCTGATTTAAAACTTTGGAAATAATTTATTTAGAAATAATTCTGCTAATACGCCCTTGGCCTTCGTTTTTTTTTAAGCCATAATCTTCAATTTGTGGTGTAAGAATCCTCTCTGAGTCAATCACTTATGGTACAAAGTATGGATTATGTCTTAAATTGGGAATTACAGAACAAAAGAATCTTTCAGGGGCTGTTAATTTGGGAGTGGGTGTATGGAGGGTGTCCTAAGAATCACTGTCAGGAAACACAGTAATAGTATTATTCTCTCACCCACAGAGAGTTGAACTAATCTCTAGATCTGGTGTAACAGAAGAATTTCTCCTCAGAGAATATTGACAAGGACGTTAGGTGAGGAGAAACTACTTTTTTTCCTTAACCAATAGAAGGAGCATCTTCAAGGCTGCATCTTGGGCAATGGCATCCAAGGTCTGCTTCATTTTCAGTTTCCTCAGCCAGAGCAGAGCTCGAAAGGACCCATGGGGCAACTGTTTTTTCCATTATTGGCAGTTCTTTTTGCAAGTCATTTACATTTTGCCATGTAAAACTTCCTGGCTCTGAATGTAGGCACACCTAGGAAGAGGGAGGTGTTCCGTGCAGTCACACTGAGCTAATCTGTAGTGGAAGGACATTTCTGCCGTTTTGCAACTAAACATGAGGGGGCTGTGTATAAGACATATTATATACAATAATGGTCAGCTTTCTCAGTGTTTCTTTGCTCCAGTCTTTTGTATGTATTATTTGGAATTTTTATGATTATTATTATTTGGTGGGAAATCTCTTTTACCAGCTTTTTTTGCAAAAAAAAGAGGTGGGAGAGGCTTAAACTTAAACATGCCCTAATGTACTTGCTCTGGGCTATTTTTGTAAGAACCAATAGTGGTAGCTACTGCCAGTTCAGCCGTGTTTGTAGTCTCCGTGTCAATCCAAAGAATTTTTTTTTTGCAGCTACTAGGCATCTGGTTAGTGCAACTAGTACAGCCACCCACTGTCAGTGCCACAATGCGCCTTGTATATGTGATGCAAGCGAAGTTCAAGAAAAAGAAAGGCCAGTATGCGCTCACTATCTTAGGTTGTTTAAAGGCCAGCCTTGTGAGAGCAGTCTCTTCCTCCTGAGTTACTCAAGTCTTATAGCAATTGCTCTGCTGATGGAGTATGGAGCCTGCCATCAGTTAGAAAAGGACAGCGGCAGACCTTTCACTTTCTCCTTGACAGATCCTGAGTTACCTACTGGCACACTTGATTTCTCTTCAGAGGATATCACTGTGCCTTCAGAAGATATAACATAAACATCTCCAAAACATTTATCATTCCAGTTTCTTTTTCATCTTGACATTCCTCTTACTGGCTGTAAGGGCATGTGAAATAGTTATGCTGTTAATTCTGTGCAATGCAAAATAAAGATCAATGCCCAAAGCATAGAGTTGACCAAGCGAAGACCTTAAATCACGATGTTGAAATTTTGGTGAGATCATCAAGTAGTAAACTCTTCACCAGCCATATTTACAAGATTATTTAAGGCCTGAAGTTCATATAAATCCCAGATTGTAGTATCTTGGTAAAGGTTGAAGTTGCTGTCTGTTATTTTTTCAGTTCTCCATTATATTTGTACAGGTTGTCTGCACCAACAGCCTATGCACTGAATAAGCAAATGAATAATTAGCTGTAGTAAATTGCTCAAAGAGGAGAGATACAGGTTAGATACGAGGAGGAAATTCTTTATTCGAAGAGAGATGAGGCACTGGCACAGCCCAGAGATGCTGTAGGTGCCCCATCTCTGGAGGTGCTCAAGGCCAGGTTGAATGGGGCCTTGGACAGCCTCATCTAATGGGTGAGAACCAGCACATGGAGGGAAGTTGGAACTACCTTCCAGACCAAACCTTTCTATAATTTTAGGTGGAGAAGAAGAAGAATAGTAGTAATAATGGTAATAGTAGTAATAATAGTGAACTTCATTTATTTTTAGGCAAATATTGTAATCAGATACTTTGAAAGTGCTGACACGTGAGCTCAAGTTTTTTTGTGAGAATGTCCAGCTATTATTTTGAACTTAATCTGTGTAAGCTATCTTTTATGATTAAAACCATATTTTACATGTAAGTGAAATTAGTAACTTTCTTTCCATATCAGTGAATCTCTTCTGATTTGAGAGGAGAAGGGCAGTTTTATTGATGACCTACTGGTAGGGCTGTTGATTTCAGACCTACTCCTGCATTGTCCACATCTTGCTTTTAGATGTCCATAATCTTAACTTAAAAGTTTAAAGCAAAAAATAAAGGAGAGTTACTTTTCAGTTTTTCTGAATACGCTTTTGTTACTCTATCAGGGATTTAATACATGGGTTTTATGTTTCAGATAAGTGGAAAGTAGCTCTTAATGTTTAGCAAAATGTGGCAGGTATGTGCATGTATGGCTGGGCAGACAATCTGTCTGTACCCAGATTATTCTTTGTCAGTCACTCAGTAGGAAAAAGATCTTTAGTGATTTGGTTATTCCCCCAACCTTTCAAAACACAGCTGACTTTAGATTTGTTTCTGGTTAAAATGGCTTTTTTCTAATGTTGAGTATATAACTTTTGAAAGGTACAGTATGTGTTACTATGTAGACTTGACACAATTCCTTTGAGGAGTAATTTCTGTCTGCAAAGAAAAAGGAAAACACATTTCTAAATTGAAACAGGAGTCAAATTTCAAACCTAGAAGACTGTAAAGCCCTATGTGAGGAGTAGACGTATTACAGAAAACTTAATTTATCTCACTAACTAGCAGAACAAACACAATTCATATAAATTCTTCTGGCACATGATGAACAAAGTTTTTCCTCTTAGTTGTCATTTTAATACTGAATTTCATCACCAAGTCTCACTGGGAGTAATCTCGTTGCAATATATATATATATACATATATATTTAGAATAACTTCTATTGTTATATCATGTGTCTTGGTGTAATAATGTTTGTATATATTCTGTGAACCTGAGTGGTTTAACAGTTGACTGAGTATTACTCATGGGGTTTAAGAACTACAATCCAAAGGGAACATTGTGATCATTGTGTGCCTCACTAAGAAGGCTAAATCATACCTGAGTTTATTCATCACAAAACCATAGAAATCAGAGAAGAAAACTGTTTAAGCTTGTTTTTGATGTTTCTAAGAAGTATCTTAAAGACTTAGGAAAACAGAGAGAAGCTCTGATTTTCTAAGGGAATTTCTTTTAATGCGTGAACATTTGTATTAATATTTAGCATGCATTTCCATTACAATATAATTACCATATGGAGTTAAATAGATTAAGAACTGGTTAACTGATAAACCTCCAAATGTTGTTAGTAGTGGGGAATCATAGCTGATTATAAATGTTTAGAGGATGAATGCATAAATCCTAACTACAGAGCTATCAATATTTAACATTTTCGTGGGCATCCAAAATAGCTGGAGAATTGCTACTGCAAGAGGGACATCAGTCCTGGACTACAGGATATAAACATAAAAACATACTAAATAGAAATCAGATACGCAAGTTGCACAATATAGCCCTACATTCAGACGGTAATTTCATAGTTCAGTCCATGTAGCTCATAGAAAAGAATGAAAACTTCAGAGCCGACTAGATTGCCTTTTAGGCTTTTCCTGAGGAGAGAATACGAAGTGCAAATAAGGATATTTTTCCAATTGAAAAAAGTGTAGTGAAAACTAAAGTCTGGAAGCTAAAGTTTTATAAATCTGGATTCAAGAAAACCAGCTGAGAGAAACTGCTGGTGAAGGCTCTTGGTGTATCCAAATGAAGATGGGATGTCTTTTCAGAAGACTCCTTCAGCCCAACCCAAAAGCCTTTATTCAAGTACAAATTACTAATGTTGGTCCAGGAGCAATGGGATGGAATTCAGTGGCCTGTGATATACAAGCTGTCCTTTCCAACCATAAATTCCATGAGTCTTTGACATTTCTGAAAATAAACAGTGAAATCTCAGTAGAATCAGTGCCAGTATTTCACTCAGTTTTCTCTTCTGAGAAAGTGATGAATCTTCGTATTGCCTGTTGCTGCAGATTGAGGCTGTCGGTGGAGCTTTAATGAGTTAATATTAGAACTAATCTGTGTCTAGCATAAATGGCAGCCACTTCGCTTCTAATTGGCTAAAACTTTGCAATCAAAGTGACCATCTTCCTGTTTCACATTCTGAACCTTTATTCTCCCTTCAGCAAATCTGCTGCATAATGGAAAAAGCAAACTTAAATATTTGCCAGACCAAATCTCTTGATTGCACAGTTGATATTCACTGTAGAAGATTATGATATCTTCCACGATAAAGAAGAGTCCTGAGGAAGAAAGAGGGGTGCAGTGTAGACAGCTGGCAAGGACAGTTGTTCGCTGCTCTGTTGCCCAAAGGCTTCCAGCTGCATACTGCTCTAATCTCCGTGGTGCAAATCTATCCTGCGTGCTCTGCTCTTGGTCAGAGCTCAGCCTGCCTATTGGCATCCATGGGTTTTCCTTCTGGGAGGTGAGGCTGGGCCTGCTGGGGGGGATCTCCTCTGGGAGCCAGATCTCAGATCTCTGTGCATGTCAGACTGCCACCATGTACTGATATTTTTTTTACTTTTCTTAGTTAAAAATCTTGACATGTTTTTAAGTAGTGCATGCAAGACAACCTCATGTTTTTTGTTTAAGAATTTGCTTGAACATCTTCTTACTTTTATTCAAGTGTTTTTGTTTCTTAAAAAAACAAAAACAAAAACAACCCTTTGAGTATTTCATCTTTCTACTGCCTTTATTTTTCCTTTGAGCTACAGTCGTGCACTTTGCCCCAGACAGGGCTCTGAAACAAAAGACTAAATGAATCTTTATTTCTAGTTTCGGCTTGCAGCCAATACTTCAGGTAGATTATATTTCTGAACTTCGGGTATGAGATACACAAACTTAAATGACACATCACAACAGATACTAGAGCAAATGCTACATTATTTTTTTTTAATTATCATTCTGTTCTTTGAACTGCCACATCATTAAAAAAGGAAAAAAAGTGTTAATTTAAATACAAATAATATGGTATACGGTTACTCTTTATGGTGATATTTCAAAGGATAGATGTTCTCTTTGATTTCTTCGTTAGATTTCTGTATCAGTACAGTAAAGTTTGAAGAGCGATGCCTGAATTCACGTTTTTCTTGTTTTTATTTTTATTCATGTCTCACAATATGAATGAAAGGATATATACAAAGGAGATTTTCTGCCCTATCACACTGTGTAATTTGTACTGGACTGAAAATTGAACTGAATCCTCCAGGCATGAAGTAAGAACAAACAGCTTATTCCCTTCTGCTCCTCTAAACCACATGAACTTCAGTATTAATGAAACTTTCATGAATCACACATAACATATACTGCCCCTTTGTGCTGGAAAATGCCAGGCTTGCTGCTGCACAGCCAGGATAATAGGAAGCAGAGTCATAAAACAGTAATTAATACACTTCTGAACTAAGCTATTTTATTGTGTAGATGCTAATTAAGAGTGATAGATACCAGTGATTGAATGGCACATAACACATTTGGTCAGCATAAGTGAAAGGTCAGTTATCATTTTGACTACTTCAAGTGAAAATGTTTTCTCTTATGTCAGTGATTTCAGAAACCACAAACGTCAAAGTGAAATGCTTTGTGCATTCTCTTTCTAGAATGTAGATTTTCAGTGACATGACAGGCGAGAAGTAATAGAAAACATTTTATTTGCTATGGGGTTTCTGACAAAACAATCGGGGAAAAATTAAAAGAATATGTATATATTAACTGTTAGAGTACCTTCACTTTAGGGTTGTTCTCTGAGACACTGTAGGAGGGGACGGCTCTCTGAACGGCGCAGCCTCTTCTGCCTGAAAATGATTCAATCAGATGGGACACTTCAAAGTTCTGTTCTGAAAAATCTCATCCACTTGATCAAAACATTCCTTAATGTTTTTAGAGTATTTCTAAGATATTAATTTTCAGGAGAGTGGGAAAGGGTAGTCTTAACTCCCAAACTGGGGATGAATTCAGACATACGGCCTTATCCGTAAGGAGGCAAGTCAGAGAGGGAACTCGCTCTGGCAGTAGGAATGTGAGACATCTCACAGATGCTTGCACCAGTGCTACATGTTTAACTTCACTTGTCATCTCTGTGTTCTTCATAGCTTAGACACCTTCTATTTTTCTTTAATACTATACAACATGATTAAAGTTGATGGAAAAAAATCCTGTCCTGAGGCTCTTAAGACCCTTAGATACTTGAAAGGGTACATGCCTAGGCAAAGACCCTGTTAAGAGAATGACTTTTTTTCAAAAAAGTCAACATGACTTGTAAAATTTTGCATTATTAAAAGATGATTTGGTATTTTGATCTCATATATTATGTAATTCCTCCTTAGGTATGAGCTCCTGCAGTTAAAATAGAAGAGGACAGGAATAAAAAGGAAGGAACCAAAAAGATCTTTAATTCAGTTTGATGATGGTTTCTGGCAGTATCCAAAACAGAGGACTTTGAGCTAGGGACAGTGTAACAATTGATTGAAAAATTGAAATTTGAAATTGAAAATTGAAATTGAAAAAATACTTCCTTAAATCAACTCTTACATGCTGTTATACCTCTTACACGTCCTGTGGCACTATGGGAAAAGAATGATACTTGATAATGTAGCAACGAAGACACAGGGTGGAAAATATCAGTTCATGGCTTTAGGTGACTAGTAGAGGGCTTTAAAGAATACCATTTCCTTGCTCAGGATGTCACTACCTGGCTGTATTTATTTTAAAGCCTCTGTGTTTGAGTGAATGGTTTTAGCATGCTTTAAGGTGGACGACTGAGCCAAAATGGGTAAAGATGATCACTACAGCAAAAGAAGAGAAAGAAATAATAGAGAAAGCAAGAACAGTAACAAAGTCGAAGGTCTTATGCAGTAGTCAAAGAGGGACCAGAAAAAATCTGCACAAGTCAGAGAGTAGGCTGCTAAGTGAAAAGGGACAACTGATTCGGCTTCAGATCTGTGCTGGCGTAACAGCTGTCTGAACCCGTTTCTGAAGAAGTCGCTTGACCTTGCTAAAAATGAGGAATAAAAAAGAATGACTAATGCTTTTCCAGGCTTTCAGTTCTTGAAAGATGCTAGTAACTAGGCAGGAAAGCAGACACGCAAGGCAGTCCACAGCCTTGCGAGGAGGCAAGGCATTGCTCCCACAGCTCACTGGTATGCTTTGGATGAGAAACAGTGATATGATTATGGCTTGTGTACACAACAGCGAAGATTGTAACTAGCAGCTTATGTTTTAGCATAATGCTAACTTACTTGGGCAGCTCTGGGCACACTCCTCAGAAGCCACTAATGACGTTGTAGTTGTGTAACTTGAACAGTCTCTGTTCTTGCTCAGGCTGCCAAGAATACTGCAACCCAAAAAGCCTCTTATGCAACTGCAAGTGAGAAACTTGGGCCACTGCAGACAGTCTCATCCTGACAATTGGATTTTTGTCCAGTCTGGCTTTTCAGCTCATTTTTTATGTTAACAGCCCCATGGTTTTTCTATATAGGTTTCTTCAGTGTAACAAGATCATAAATTCTGCCGGGAAACCAGGCACAGTGTACTACAGTATAACTACTTCTCTAATCCAGCTTTCGTTTATCTGTTCCTTTCCCTGTAATTAGGCTGCTGACAGTTTTCCAGAAGGTCTGAGATGTACCACAAAATCGTGATGAAGCTAGGTGTGCTTTGGAGAAAAGAAGCTTTTCTGTGCAGTTTGTCTGGTCCTGTAACAGGAGCAGCCCTTGGCTGGAAGAAACCTCCTGTATTCTAGATTCAGCCCTGAACAATCATGGGTGTCACATTGTCCTTTTAATAATTAGATTAAGTTCTTTTAAAATACATTTCAGTTTTGTTTTGTTTTGTTTTGCTTTTTAACCCTTCTATCCTTGTGTAAAGACTGTTCAGAAAAGTGCTTGTTATAAACCAGCTTCTCACTTCTGTCCTCAGTTTATGCCTGGCCAAAGCTGATGAGAGACCAGACAAATTGCATCATGAATTGTTTATTCTTGTTTGTGGTAGATCCTGCCATTTACATTAGTGTCATCTTAGTAAACTTCAGTCAGTGAAATTCTTGACGTTAAAAGACTAAGAAGTATACGTGTGACATGGAATCATGTGGAAGGGAGCTTCTCCGTATCCAAGAGACACTCGAAGTGTTTTTCTTTTCTTTTTTTTCTTTTTTCTTTTTTTTCTGGGTGCTGATTTTGTCCGTTTTCAGTATTTTAATAACCCTTCTCTTTTTTTGAGCTGACTCTCTTACCAGTAAAAGAAGGTACATGATACCTTACTTGCAGGCTAGATAAACATATCATGCCTTAACTAATGGTCTTACATTTGATTTGGAATACAAGAAATCTTTTCAGTAGTTGAAACGTTATAGATTTTTCTCTATGAGTAATGAAAAATGAGACTCTGACTCAAGAAGATAATGGAAGATTTTGCTCAAAGGGGATTTATTGAAATGCACAGAGGTTATTTATCAGTGACATCCATGAAGCATAGTCTGGGGACCAATTTTTAAAATATTTTTTGTTTGTGACAAAGAGAAGAATGCAACCACATACTTGGAAAATAAAGACCAGAATTTCTGCATAACATGGCTGGCCACAGCATATTTAAATAGAAGTAACTGGAGAAAAAAATGAAGAAGTGGAGAGTTTGAGGAAGATGCTGATCTCCAGAATCAGGCTCCTTGCTTTCTCTGTTCCTTGCTTTTGAATCCCTTCCTGAAAATGCTTCCAGAAAGACTGAAGATGTAGAATCAGCCTCTCCTGTTGTTGTTTTTTGTTTGTTTGTTTGTTTTTCCTGCAAGCATTGTAACAACTAATCTAGGGTTAAGTGCTACCACGCTGGTCTCCAAGTAGATGGGGTCCCAGTTGCTCTGAAATTTTTCTAAAGTGAGAGCTGTGATTGTTTTTTAAGAAACATTTCACTGTGCTTTGCCTACCTTCCGGATTTGTGTTGAGAGTAGGAGACAGTCAGAGAGCTCTTGAAGCACAGGCAGCTCTGCTGATGACAATATGGAGAACTTCACGTGGCTGAGGAACTTTCAGGTGGAAGCCAGAGCTGTTTTCAGGGTTAATGGCTGCAAAGCAAGGGTAATGTTTTGAATTCAGGCACCTAAGGACAAACTAAATTCCATTTTAGATGCCTAAAACTTTTGTTGGACCTGGACCAAATGCTCTATTTTTATGTTTGGAGAAATTCTGTGCATAAAGCGCTTCTGAACTTGACATGCAAATGCTTACTTCATCAGAATGAAAAAATAATAATCTTATACATAAAGAAGTGTTAAAAGATGTTCAGATTGAGATTTAAGCCTACAAAATCAAGGAAGTCCTGAGGTAGGATTATTCTATTAATCTTTCTGTCCTCCTCCACCAAATCAAACTCCTTTTGTCCTAATGTTGTTTGTTCTAGCAAATGTGGTTGTCTGTGTGCCTGTCACTGGGATAGCATTTATTATCCCCATGTGGAACAGTTTATTATAATGTAACTGATGCAAACAGTGAAAAAAACAGTGTCTTTGGGATCTTTCTTGGCCCACCAGAGCCTGATTTGTTAACCTTCTGAGCCTGCTGTGAATCTGGCCTGATGCTCGGTAATGAATATAGGCTTGGAGGCTGTGGGTGGCTGTAGTTCTGCCACTCACTGCAATCTTTTATTTTGCTTTTCTGGAACACATATTATTTTAGTTGGGGTATTTTTGAACAGTTGTATTTTTTTTAATGTACTACAATATTGTAAAAACACCTACAACCTTGGTTGATGCTCTCAGCATCCCAAAATAGTATTATAAATAGACACTGTAATACTGTACTTATTTTCCTATTATTTACCTAACAAGCCACCCGTGGTGTGTAAATTCCATCAAACAATGTCTGCGTTGTGAAAAAGAATAACCACTGGTGTCTGTTTTAAAAGTTATTCCATTTGCTTTGTGGGACTATATATACATTTAGGAACAGCCAACCAAATTAGGATATGATGAAGTAATGCTTTTTTAGTGCTGCTTTGCTTCCTTTTTCACACTACTCTTTCTCTCTGAATTAAAAGTTTATGGAAAGATGAAGGGCTTTGTCCTGAGCAGGAATTCAGCCCTACTGAACCCTGATCACTTCTGCTCAGTGTTTTGTTGTTGAGAAGGGAACTTTTCCATATGGGGCAGGGAAGGATGATAAATCATAATTAAATTAACACCTTTCACTCTGTCACACATTTGAGTGCCCTCTGGATATTTGTTGTACAAGTTGGTATTATGAAGCCAATTCCCCAAAAATAGAAGTATCTTTCTACTTCCATGTGTACCAACAGGTGGGCATCTGAGCAACTGTTACTTAAACAGATAATAAGTATTTTAACTTACGGCCTGTGACTTTCAAAATGAAGCGTGTGGAACCAGCTGATGTTTCTAATTTCATATCCATTGTAATATTTTAACTTCAGAAACTTTTTTTCATATGAGTATCAACTGTGTGCCTGTGTTGCTTTTTATGAGGGCTGCTCTGAAAGTAATGCCTTCTGCTTTATGATGTTGGTCCATAATGTCAGAGGCAGATGTTGTTGGTATGGCAGTAGAGGTTGAAACTTCCCACCAATATTCCATTACATTTCATTGCTATGTGACAGATGGCAGCAGAGGGGCAGTCTGACAGAATGGCATCTGACAGGGGAGTACATATGAAGCAAAGGTGTGTCATTGAATTCCAGCATGCAGAAAAAATTGCTGACATTCATCCATGTTTGCTGAACATTAATGGAGACTGAAGAATGTATGTGAGCACAGTGAGGCAGTGGGTGGTGTGTTTCAGTCGTGATGACAGCGACAGTGGGTCACCTCCACTAGGGCAGATTTTGATGAACATGGCCTGCAGGCTCTTGTTCACTGCTGGTAAAAATGCACAGCTAATGGTGATGACTATGCTGAAAATTAGTGTTCTGTAGCTGAGAATTTGTTCTGTCAAAT
Source organism: Tetrao urogallus (assembly GCF_951394365.1). NCBI lineage: Eukaryota > Metazoa > Chordata > Aves > Galliformes > Phasianidae > Tetrao > Tetrao urogallus. Next base: position 14,695,206 of record NC_136815.1, read on the forward strand.
AGTGTTACTGTGCTTTTTGTGGCTGTTATAGTTTCCATGGGAATAAATAAAAGGCACTACTTTTGAAGCAATTTACGTACTAGATTCAGAAGAACTAAATATAATAGTCAGATTTCCAGGAACTCATAAAACCTCCTTTTGTGCAGAAGAAGCATTTTGAATGTGTCTAAAGGCACAAATGTTTTACTTGTGGTTTTTTGTGTAATGAGAACTGTTACTACTCTGCACACAGCTGCTAGGTCTCTGCATGGTAACACTGCAGTATAGATCTCCAGTGATAAGTATGTCCCATGCTTTTTAGACAGAAGTAACGGATCACTTGCATGGCAAACTTAGAGATAGGATCTACAGAAATGTGCAGTTTTCAGTGGAGAAAATTCCCTGCTGATCTTCTTAAGAATTTAACTGGATCAGTAGAAGAAATATTTTAATTTGCAAATGATTCAAATCATTTCAGTGGCATTTTAAAATGGAGCGTGCGTTCCCTGCCCTCTTAGCAGAGCACGCCAGGAGGCGGATAATTTTAAAATACATTTAAAAACATGTTTCATGAGTGCTCCTCGCTTGAGCAACGGAGAGTACATGTTCAAAAAGGATTCCTTGCTGAAAGCAAAAGAAACCTGAGTCCCACCTTTTGTATTGCCTCAGACAGGCTTATGCACAGTAGCCAGATTTGCTGGAGCAATGTGTATTTACAAATACAGAAAAAGAAATATGAAAACTCGGTTTAACGCTGAGTAGCTTATGCAAGTCTCTTACTGCCATTAGGTTAATGCAATCAAAATGACTGTCCTAACGTAATAGGTAGTAGGCTCGGAGTGATTATATACATTTTCAAATTTGTGTTTGTGTTTATCTTTTAGTTAGTGGTTTAGGCTGTGAAATTTTGGCCCTGGGGTTAAACCCAAAGGTTTTCAAATGAAGAAATCTATGGCTAAAATATGTTTGGTGGGAGGGAATAATATAATTACACATAGCTTTTTGATAAACAGCCTAAATTACTCTTCAAAGGACAGATGTGGCTTTAATAATCTGAACCATTTGCATTTTCAGATTAAACTCTGCTTGATTGCATTGTACTTGATATGTATACTTAAATCTATATGTTAAACGTTATACTTTGATATAGAGCATATTGTTTGACTTTGTTCTTATGATCTGACAAGCTTCATTATATAATAAACTAGTTTAAATAAATCTTAGAGACATAAAAGTGTTCTTGACAGTAAGAAAAAAAATTAAAGCACACAAATGATATATCAGTTAGATGTTCCAGAGAGAGTCAAAGCTTTTTTCATTCAGATCTTTGAACATGTGTTTTGAATAAAGCTGTAAGGCATTTTCCAGTAACCAGTGTTGTATTACAAAAATGAGTAAAGTAAAACAAAAGGAAAACATGTTTCAACATTTTATTCAGTATTGTCACACATTGTTGCACATTTCCAGCTGGAAGTAAATGTGACATTTGTAATGCTAATTTTTCAAACCTAACCTTTTATAATATATAAAATATTACTTGGGATGGTGTGCCCTTGTGAAAAGAGCAGGAGTAATGAAGTACTCGATCAGGGTTCAATTGGATTCCTAATGGCTTGAGTGCAATTATACTGCCAGTTTGTTGCAATCAATCAAAGCCATTTCTGAATTGTTCTCTTAAACTGTATCTAGTGGTAACTGCTGATAAGCAGGTTACAGAGCACTTGACCAGATACAGTGACAGTGTGTGCCTCTTATAAAAAAACAACAAATGCTGTTAGTGCCACTCTGCTTGTCCTGTGGGAGTAAAAAAAGTAGAGATTTGTTAATACAGAATTACACTGTAGCCTTGTCCCATGTTATGTGTGATACATAAATGTGAAAATAAGGATAATGCAGGAGGACATAGGAAAAATGCTGTACATAATGTTGTTGCACATGTGACAAACTGACAGTGTCCCTCTGCTCAGGCAGGGGAGGAGGAGGAGGAGCAGGAGGAAAGGGGCATATGCAAGCAATTTGGATATTAAAAAATCCCAAATTAAAAAAGAAAAGAAATGAAAAAATCTTACAATTAAGCAATAACGGAATTTATAGAAAGATGGATATAATTTGTTTTGGTTTTATTTGTCCAAGGCCATAACATATTAGCCTAGAAATTTAATTCAAAACATCCCACGTGCAGTGTCACTAATGGGACATTTATGCTAAAGGGACTTGTTCCCTCTACTTCAGACTGGAAAAATGTAGTGTAGCATTTCTTTGCAAGGCATTCCTGTAAAAGTAAAAGCTAATTAAATAGTTTTTTTCTGTATGTGTAAAGTATTTTACAACTGAGCACCATTAATCCATGTGAGTAATGAGATAATGTGGCACCTGGAGATTAGTGCTTTGGGGGCTGGAGGGATCAGGATCAGCGGCCTCCTGTTTCCCAGGAGCGTGGGCATCTTCTCACTTGCTATTACCTAAATCATACTGCACGCAGTTTTGCTGTGAGCATGGCAGTAGAAATGCATTTAGTCATCAGCAACAGTAATTCCATTCAAAGAGTAGCCACTTGCTTCTTGAGCAATGCCTTTGCTAAACATGTATCTTTTGCTGTAATGCAAAATCAGTAAGGATTCAGTCTGTATCTGTACCTCCTAAACACCTACCAATTATCCCCATATAATTTTGGTGCTTAAGATGTTGATTTCTTTAACATTTAATCCTCATATCTATTTCAAATTCCTGACTTGGCAGGTGTATATAAGTTGTTGGGGTTTTTTTGTTGGTTTTTTGTTTTGTTTTGTTTTTTTGAGACTGAAACAAGTACGTTTTCATTGCACAACCAAAAAAAAAAAAAAAAAAGAAAAAACATATAGAAAAGGAAAGTAGAAAGAAGTTTAAAGTAAAATTTGGTTAAGGACAAAACATATTTCCAGATGGTCTCTCTTACATTGTACTGCTTTATATACAGGGCCATCTGCAACTCTTTAGTTAATTTCCACTGGTCTAATTCTGTACTTGCATGTATGTATCTAGAATAGATTTGACCAAAATACGAGGCTTTTATGTACTCTTTGTGGGATATTTTCAGAGTAATAAATAGCAGAGCTGGCTGCTCTGCCCTTTGTATAGATAGAGAATGCCAAAGGGTAGGAAATGGCCTGCTCTCCTCTTAGCAAGTCTTTGGAGGCTCCTCAACTCAGAGGAGCACTACAGGCAGACTTAGTTCAATGCGTATGGATGCAGTGGGAAGCTCTGCATGCTCTTTTTAGCATTTCCACAGTATTTCTTTGATACAGTTTTAATATTGCTGCTTTAGAACCCGTTCATTTGCTGCGTTTAATAATACCTCTGATTTTTCTTTTCCCAAAGGTAGTCATTTACAGCTTTCAGAATAATGGTGGGAAATTTTTGTTCAGATAATTGATGAAATGTCAACAGTATTGTCTTTAGATTAGAGATGTTAGTTTTCAAAAGACTTGGAACTGCAGAGTGGGTTCTGATTGTATTTGTTTTAAATTGATCATGTTAGGAAAAAAAAAAAGGAGAAAATCTCTTAGAGGAAAAACCTGAAAACAGCAACTTGTCTGAAGTGTTTTTTACTCTTTTTTTATTTCGGAATGTCTCCTGCCCATCTTAAATAACTTAAATAGACGGTGAGGTGCAAAACAATTAAGAAATATATCAAAGTAATCCGAAGTAATCAGTTGCACTTCAAGTATACATTGTTTCATGTCAATATATTTGAAATATTTCCGTGCTTAAGATATGTAGAGCAGTGTTACTTCTGAAATCTTATATGTTCATATTCTAATGTCTAAATTCTATTCTTTATAGATTTACTTCGCTATTTTTTAAAGTGGTTTATGTTCTTAAATTAAAGTTGTAAGATTCTTTTTTTCTGAGCTTTAGACATGCGAAGAAATAGGAGATACCATTTCTCTTTGTCTCTGGCTCCATTTTTCTTCTTACTCTGAGACTAACATTTAGAAGAACAATAACATTACAGTTGTCTGTGTCTCCTTGTAGATCTTTCATAACGGGTGTTTTCAGACAATGAAAACCACAGAGCATATGGATCAAAAACAATGTGATTCAGGTGATGAAAGCGATTATTTCTTGGTGCCTGTCTTGATTTTTCTTTGAGTTTGTGCTGAAAGGTTGAGGTTGAAGGCAGATGATAATTTTCCAAGTTCTTGGAAGGGCTTAACTATCCTCATGTTCTCTGGAAAGTTTGTTGAGTCTGTTTTCATACCAGTTTCAGATTGAGATTTTTGTCTTTGTTGCTAGGAATTGCTGCAAAACCCAACCTCTTCTTTACATGAAAGCAATGAATTTCAAGTGTTGCTCTGGTTTGGTCACTTGAAATGACACGATTTTCCTAATTATCTAAGTCTGACACTATCTTATATCAGATATTTCTCTTATAAGCGGGTGTTTATTAACTATATTTCAGTTGACAATTAACACTACTTGTCAGAAATCCCAGTGTCTGTGTCCAGAAAGCAGTTCTGAGCTGCCTGTGGGCCCCAAGTAAATGCTGTCCATGAAACGTATCTATTCCAATGGTTGGGCCACCCCAACATTCCCAAGTTACTCGACAAAGAGCAAGACCATCTAGGACATTTTTCTGGCTGCAAGAAGAGAGCAAGTGTTGGAGTTTGTGTTCCAGCTGTGTAAATTAAGTGTGGGTATCTGCTTGGATAGTTGTTTATGTGATCTTCCTCGGTGAAATGTTTGGGCACCTATATGACGCAAAGCAAAGAGGCAGGGCACTCGTGCAGCCCTGGGGCAATGATGTTGCTGTTGGCTGCTGCTGAATTGATTTTAGCAGGAAGTCAATGGTCATGCCAACATGTTTCTCTTTTTCGTCTTCACTGTCGTGTTCTTCGTATTTTTTTCTCCT